>NW_028292570.1:5420652-5458473 GCF_029948245.1 Actinia tenebrosa
TTTTTTGAAGTAGCCTAAAAAATTCCTACTCTCTCTTGACCTTTCCCTTGTATTTCGTTGGGTATAATCTTATTCTCGTGCTCCCTTGTTTCTATAATTGAATGCTTAACGTCCGAACTCTGGTCTAGTGTTTTCCAGTAATATCTAAAATAACGAAAAATAAAATAAAACGAAACGAAACGAAACGAAATTTAATTAGATAAAATAAAATGAAATAAGATAAAATAAGATAAAATAATTAAAAAAAACGTTGTAACAAGTTTATCAAAACTATTTTTTTGGGCATAATGTTATTTTGAAATTTGTAACTATTTTATCGGCATTTCCACGCGGCTTTCGTCCAAACATTTGGTGATATACGGAAAATAATGAAATGAGCACGGGAAGGTCCACAGTAATTTTTAAAAAAATATCCTCTGTATGATGATTAATGAAGATTCCTTCTGCTCTTTTACCTCCTCCTGCTAAAAGGAATTATTTAAATGGATGATACTGAGTTTTCAAATACCTTATCGATGCCATTCTCTTGATACGGCATCCAGTTTTTGTCGTTCATCGAAAGGCTGACCTTGTACTCTGTCACCCACTCTTCACCATTACCCCTACCTTGTGTAGTTACAGCACAGATGACATAAGGAAATCCAAGGTCAACCTGTAGGTAGTCGTTTGGATTGGTTGTTGTCTTTGGGGCCCAGCCAAAGCTAGCATTAAGTCTGCCATTAAAAGGGAGGCCAAAAGGATACGATGCGGACGATGCTGTGAAGCTGCTGTCAGGAATGATGTATTTGTTTTCAACGCCGATCGATGTGTTGGTGCAATCTGGTAAATAGAATAACATTCGCTGTTACCAAATCTTATCATTACATGTGTTTAGAATTGCAATTCACCAAACAATAGTTGTTTGAAATCGACTATGTTCGACGCGCCTGAATTAGGTACGACAAAAAATGAGTTCGGCCGTGCCGTGAGAGAGAGATATATATATATAATATAAGGTTAAGGAGGAAAAACTATTATTTTCCACTTGGATCCGTACGTGACATTTTATCCCTCTCGTGACTTTACAAATGGCAATGGTAAATCTAGAAACTTGAATGTGCAGCCAATCATGTCGCAAAAACATGTGATATCGGTCACTGCGTTACTGCCAACTTTGAAAGCGTTAAGACATATACAGTTTGTTATTATTCCAGCTACAGCTTATTGGAACTAGACAAGGTACCTAACATTTGGTCGAATCAAAATTTTAAAAGAATAGGTTGTTTGCAAGATGTTGATTTCGCGTGTGCAGAGTCGGTCCATTTAGTTTCCTTACTCAAGCATGAACAGAATGCTAGGGGGACAGGAAACGGTAAAAAAAATGCGTTTTAGTGAAATTTCGTCATTTCTTCTTTAACCCTACAATATTAACCGTTAGCCCTTTTGTTTTTGCCCTTTTAATTCTCTTCAATCGTTTTCAATATTTTCCATCAACTGATGGCAGTGATAATCAGTTTGCTATGTTTAAATACTTTAACTTGTAAACAAGCTTTGCAGTATTGGGTAAATGTTAGCCAACAACCTGTGGTATACTAAGACATTTCTATTGATTAGAATAAAAAGTTGTGTTTCGAGATTCTACAGCGATAACTTGAGGTATTCATGTCATTTGTTATTGGTCGTTAGAAATTTTTCGCTTTTGATAATCAAATATTAGCTCACACCCTATTTTTTACAAGCAAATTCGAGGCACGAATGTTCACACGCAATGCGAGACTAGTTTTTATTGAAACCAGGATTCAGGAATGGGAGCCAGTAATTTACTTATGTTATACTTACCAAGCTTGATCGAAACTCCTGGAGAGATGGAAACGAGTTTTAGCACTAATAGCAGCATGGTAAAAGCCTTTAAACGCAAGGCAAAATATAGAAACGGTGCAACCATGACGGCTTGCAGTGAAGACGAGAAAGTATAACTCGATATGTAATGACTTCAAGTTCGAACCACGAGTAGTAGCTCAGCGTCTGCCTTAAAGGATGGTTGGACCAGCTTTTATATATTTAATGGCGACACGGCTCAATTGTCATTAATTATCATATTAGTGGTACTACGAGCACCTTTTCTAAAGTTTTAAGGAAACGTAATTCCAATCGATGGCGTGACAAGCATTTACCGGAAGTTGGTTGATATCCGTGTGCATCAGTGAAGAAAAAATAATAAGTAATTGTCATAGCACATTGCATATGAACTAACTTTTAAGAAGGAGCTTACCTTTTCTTTGGATGGTTTTCTTTTGATTGTCTTTTCATTTTTATGCTATTTAATTGACATTAGTGGTACTACGAGCGCGTTTTGAAAAGTGTTAAGGAAACGTAATGCAAATCAATAGCGTGACAAGCATTTACCGGAAGCTGGCTCTCCTTTTATTATGGTTGATATCCTGCGTGTGCATGAAGAAACAAATAATATGTAAATGAAATAGCAGACTGCATATGAACTAACTCCATGTGGAATGGACTTTTGATGATTTTCTTATGTTTATTTGTTCTTTTTAATGCTATTTCATTTCATATCTCTTATCCTTTCTTCCTTTTCAAATCACTCCTTCCCTTTCCTTTCCTTTCCTGTTCCTTTTTAATTTATTTTTGGACTCTTCAATGGACTCTTATTAAATTTAACTTGGATGCAAAGCAAGCTTGAAATACGAAATAACTGACTCCATCAAATAAAAATTTAATTTAATCTCGTTTGTATTTTTATTTTTAAGACAATATCGAGAAGGATCTATTAAGCATGTAATTCATAATAATTACAAGTGTGGTTACGTATTTCCGGTCATTGACACTGCAAACAAATTGTACAGCTTCCTTGGGCGTGTCTTTGTTTTTCTAAGATAAAATGATCAATGATTAAAAGATAATGCTCTCAAACTTTTATGCTTTCTGCTAATTAACTCCGCTGCTTAGTGACTCAGATAAATACACAATAACTGGAACTCTTTACCTTGGGAGTAATGTTTTTCCATTTTGAAACCTCGTGTCCTTATCTTCAGAATAAGATACTTTGTGTTATTCATGTTCAACTCAAGCATTTTCTTATGCGCAACCAAATAAATGATACTCTAAAGAATACCACGTGGTCTGAAATGGGTAAACATTACGGTCAAGGTAAAGGTTTAATGATAGTAAATATTGAACCCGCTACAGTACAACGATTTTATAAGTCTAGCCAGTTTGAATAAACCTACATCCTATCGTTCTAGGAGGGGCGGATGCATCATTTCCCCGCTAATGTACACGCATACGAGTTTCAGTTAAGAGTTTCCTGACATGTCCACAAGAATTATTGCAATTTCGGTGTCGAGATACGTGGTGCAACTGATAATTAACTTGTAAATATGTTCAAAGAAAAACTAAGAAATAAAACTTGTTAACTTTACACGCACAAAAAGAAAGAAAGAAAGAAAGAAAGAAAGAAAGAAAGAAAGAAAGAAAGAAAGAAAGAAAGAAAGAAAGAAAGAAAGAAAGAAAGAAAGAAAGTGTAAGAATTTAAGTAAAACTTTTGCCCATGCTCCCAAAATATTGTGTTCTTTTTTACTTTAACTGTTGAATATCTTATTTAAAACAAAGGCATAGGAAAAAAAGAAAAGAGAAAAAAAAGAGGCATGCAGACACACACACAGAAAAGAGCACTCAATCAAATTAAGCAAACAAACAAACAATCAAATGAATGCATAGTGATAAAGAAAGAAAGAAAGAAAAAGAAAAAAAAAAAAAAAGGAAAGAAAAAAGAAACAGAGAGAGTGTATTAAAGTCCTATAAGACTATCACTTTGCATTTTCCAGGACTACGATTGACATTACTTATTCGCCCATGTATGTCAAGGTATAATCTTTTCGAATTAAAAAACCGTAAGACGAGAAGCCGCAGGTTTAATTACATCAAAATTACCCACATTAGATGTAATTTAGTCAGAACACTCATCATTACTTTACGATATTTTTTTCCTTTGCCTTGTGAACCCAGTTTGTTCGCTTTGCACATGGATGATTTTTGGTTGAGTTGTGGGATTTTTGCGTGACTTATTGGATATTAGCATATGTTCTCGCCTACACACTAATGATTCCGGCTTTCCGTCGTATGCCCACCAAGGTTAGTGAAACTAAGGATGCTTTTCCTACGCCGCATTTATATATGCGCATGTGCCAAATTTTGGCTTTGAAAGCTTTACCTTCATTTTGCAATTGGCTGCGTTTTATAATAATAAATTTAATCTTTAAAGAGGAAGGCTAGATCACAAAGTGGTTTTCAAAGTTAGTCCTAACAGGAAGAATTAAAAAATATATAAATAAAATAGATATTAATATATATGAATAAATACATAATTCCTAGTATTCCCTAATATAATATATACCGTATTAAGTTATAATATGACAGCAATAATGCTAAAAAACATCTAGTTAATTAATTTCTTTAAAGAGAGTTTTCTTGAATAGGTCCAATTCCTTAATATTGATGGTTTTCAACTATTCCCAATAGAATAAAATAACAAAAGACACGGCGGCCATGTTGGAGGATATAACAAAAGAATTCATTGACAATTCTTTTGTTAAGTTACTCCAACATGGCCGCCGTGAAAACCATCAATTTCTAATCCTTTCGGTAACGTTATTCCAGTCGTCAGCTGCTCTTGAGAACATGCTATATTGGCCCCATTTACGATTGCTCTTAAACTTGCAAATATTTGACCTTGTGTTACAGATACGATAGTCTTTGTTAAATTTGATATTAAAATCATAATCAATGTTATTGTTCTAGCATTTATGTAAGGATATGCAGCGATGGATTTTGCGTCTGTGTTCCAGCATCTTCCAATGGAGCATGCCCTAGGCTTTTATGCTTGAGCCGTAATATGGACGTTCCAGGATCTTTTTCGCAAATTTATTCTGGAGGACTTGAAGGTTCTGCATCAGAGTTGAGTTACCACGGTCCACAAGACTATAGGTCACAATAGGCAGTACCAAGGTATATTAGAATAACCTCCTAGCGTGAAGTGGCAGGAACATTTTAATTCGTCGAAATAAAGACAGTTTCCTGATGACTCTAATATATATGTTTTGAGCCATCGTGGAAGGATCACGAACGATCTACTTCTCTTTTATAGATATACGAGGAAGGCTATCAAAGAGATTCGACTGTCTATTCGCAGAACTTTGGAAGATTATATTTAATGGGTCTCGTAGATTACAGGATACTTAGGATCCAAGCATGGATATTTGTTCAAAAACCACCTACGTTCGTGCACCACTTCGAATATGATTTAAATTAATACTTACCGTTCAAGTCTAGTAGTGACATTTTGCAGGTTACAGTCTAAATTATTACAGTTCTCTATGTCCACGTATCAATGAAACATTATGATCTTATTGGTTGGATAATTAAAACATATTTGCTAGTTTTATCCATCCTTTTTTCGCTTTACTTTGATCAAAGTTCCCTCACGTGGGCGGAATTAGTTCCTCGATAAATCCGATATATACTTGTTATATGAATACAAACACTATAAGTGTGCAACATAAATACCACTAAATACTGCTAAATTATGCTAATCCTATTGTTTTCTATTGTTTAATTAGCACTATTTACTACTAAATAGTGCAAAGTGTTGCACACTTTTAGTGTTTGTACTCTAACAAACACGATCAGCGCAAAATTCAACTGATTTACAATGGATCTATCCTGAGGTCATGAATTACGATAATAATAATTGGTGCATTACTTTCGTAGATTTAGACAAAAAAAAAAAAAAAACAAAAAAAAAAACAAACAAACAAAAAAAAAAAAAGCTAAGAATGAAAAAATGAATAATTGTTTTCTAATTATAAGCTATTAAGTGTTGAGGCAGCTGCAAAAAGGAACTCAAAACATAATATTTAAAAAAATTCGGTCAAAGTATTTGTATTATCTAATTTCGCATTTCCTTATTTTAGTATCATTGTATAATGCTGTATAATATCTGTCCTAAAATAAAATATTTATGACAACAACAACAACAACAACAACAACAACAATCTAATTAATTCCTATTTTATTTTTACAAAACAAGTTCTTGCAATAGGCCTTTTGCAACAACAGTCCTTATAAATTATTCGTTTTTGTATTTAATTAATCCTGTGTTACATTCATAAGCTGAAACGTTGCCTTCTTTACTAATATCAAGGGGCTCTTTCCTTTTCTGGTGTTCATTTTGACACAACGTCTCTTTTTACGTGGGAAGGGTCACGTAACATATTGTTGCAAAAGGCCTATTAGTTGCATGTAATTTCCGTACTTATATATTTAATTAACCATATTAGTCTATTCTTTTCGCTGATTGGTGTGTTCCATTCCCAGTGTCAAGCACAACAAATTAGACTTTACTTTGAATTATCATAAAACAGAAACTCGAAAAAGGTGTTTGCAGTCGTGGTTCCGTCTACAAACGAAGTGGTTGCCTTTTCCTCTGGGGAACATGAGCGATACAAACCAGAATAGAACTCACGAGATTTCCAAGCAGGCATGTTACCTTCCTCTGAACCACGGAATACCTATTACCATTATCAATTTTGTGCTAGTTTTCGTTGGAACATTTGGGAATTTTCTCATTATCTTTGCCGTCTTGAATACTCATAAACTTCGGAATAGAATCTCAAATTTTCTAATCCTCAGTCTAGCAGTCACTGATTTAATCGTAACAATGTGCGCGCAGCCGTTACATGCAACTTCGGTAACTTTCAAGACCTTTCGGCACTACTGCGTTCTTGAGATAGACTTTGCCTACGACATTGCAGGTAATTTCTCCGTCTTTTGCTCGCTCTTCCACCTGGCTGCTATCAGCATCGACAGAGCGATGGTCGTGACGAAGCCACATCAACATCAAGCGCTCATGCGAAAGTACGGATTGAAAACCATGTTGTTTAGTTGTTGGGGAACAGCTTTTGTATTTGCCAGTATCCGTGTTCCTTTTCCTTCGACTCTCTCACTGTCCATCGCCTTGATTATTATTAGCTACATCATCATTGTGTTGTCGTACGTCGTCATCCTCTATCAAATCACGCGTGAGAAGGTAAAAAGCAACGATCCAGCAGCTGCTTTGTCCTCTACGTCTAACGATGCATTAATGGAAAAAAGAATTTCCGGAACTATTGCTATCGTGATATTCTTCTTCTCCTTGTGCTGGTTTCCTCTGCTTGGCTTTTATTTATCTGTTGGAAAAGGTGTTATTAGAGAACTTGGTGGCGTGAAGTATATGTGGATACGTACTGCAGTCCTCTCCAACTCATCCATGAACTTCATCGTCTATAGTTTTCGTATCGTACATTTCCGTGTTGCTTACCTTAGAACCATTAATAAAATCCTTAGAAGACCAAGAGAGGTTTTTGGAGGCTCCAAAGTCGCAGTCATTGGCGCAGTATCACAGGAAAGTAAAGATAACTATGTCCAAGAACTGCCAAGTAGGCTGAAAGTGAGTCGGGCTTACAGCGACCACGCGTAAATCCCAAGGATAACATATCCAAAAACGTGGCAAAGAAGTAGATGATGTTAGTGTGATGTACTAAGACTCAAGCGTATCCAATTCTGGTCGCATCTAAGCATTTATACAAAAAACAATTCCGGGGAAAAAATGAACTATATTCGTCGCTCGCTCGCTTCGCTTCAAGAAAGGGCAAGTCTATATTTCAAGAATTCTGTTGCCAAAAAACTTCGTTCGTACTCATATTGAGAAATAAACTATATTGAACAAAACCAAGGTGCTCTTTTTCAAATAATTAAAAAAAAAAAGCTTTAATCTTGCACGGATTTTTTATTGCGCAAACACGTCAAAACTTTTGTAAATAGTTAAAAAAAAAATTAAATTGCCAATATTGTATATCTATCTATCTGTCTATCACGCTGTTTCGAAGATTTCGAATGATCATATAAAACCTAGGACTCGTGGTCATATATTACTAGAACATGTATGTGGTACCATATTTTTTCTTGTTTTACAAAGGAATTAATTGTACACTAGCTAATTGAGAAATAAACACGAAATTCTCAGTAGAAAAATAAAAGATGGAGAAGAAGAAGAAGAAAGAGAAGAAGAAGAAGAAGAAGAAGAAGAAGAAGAAGAAAAGCGGAATTTTTGAAAAAGACGACAAAGAAGAAATACGATGTAATCATACACTTAATGTCTGATCTCGAGGGAATTAGTGAGTTTTGTTTTACCGAGAATCTCGATGTTTCCAGAAGCGATAAATATGTAAAAATATTGATGAGATAATTTACTTGAAAAGAACTTTATTTTAGCAAGCTATTTAAACATGAAAACTACGAAGACGACTACATATATGGTGTTGTATTTCGCTAACAAAAAAACAAGGAGAGTATCAACAGCATTTTTAGCCGTATTTTCAGTTTCCGAATCCTTTTTCTGAATAAAAAGTCTGTATTTCTTCTGTAGAAAGTCTGAAGATTTTCTGTTTTTGTCTGTTGGTTTGTGTGGTTGTTTTTTTTTGTTTTTTTTTTTGCTTCCAGCTTCATTCGTACTAATAATTCCAGAAAAATACCAGCTCCAGCTGTGTTATTTATGATTGGTGCAAAATATAATGCGACTAGCTTTTTCCACGCCTGTTCGCTCTAATGCCAATACTTCTTCGCTTCAATGAATATTCCTTTGCGGTTAATGAACAGCAAAAGGTGTATATCTACTTATTTCCCGGTCAGGGAGACGGGATACATTCAGATTTAGCCCGTGTCACGTGGTCATAGCATCTTTCTACCAATGAGAGTGTTCGTTATATCGGCAAAGTTTCGAATTCCTTCGCCTCCTCGATGTTCCCCGAGGTGAAGCCGAGGAGGAAACTGAAACATCGGACTCTCTCGGGAAAATATAGCTAAGTATTTCTCTTGTGACCAAACATTAAATGTTTAATGAACGCGTAGAGAAATTTGCCGATGATATTGAAGGAACAAAGATGACACATTAAACGATTTGTTGCTTGATTTGCGAGAGGAGAAGTTTAATTTCACCGCCTTAGAGACCGGATCAACTGAGTCAATAGAAGGAGATACGAGGGGCAGATATGAGGGTATTTTAAAGGCTTTTATTGTAAACAAAACATTGGCAAAGCGCAAAACACGGAAACAAGGGAAATTATCAGTTAACACAAGAAAACATTTAAAGTTAAGAAGCCGCAGATTTGCTTAAAAATACTTGAATGTTACAATGATGATATCATGAAATGAAGAAAAACGAAGATATGAGTCGCTGACAGACTATTAATTTAAGATACTAGCTGTCTGGATGAATAGAAATGCAACATTTTAGAGATAAGGGGAGTAGAAGACAAGAGAGAATAATTTGGTCATTTTATTGTTCCCTGCATACATCCATGTTTTAGACAGTAAGTAGCACCTACACAAACAGTTTAAACGTCGAACTTCACATGAGAAACGATGCATTAACAAGACAGTCTTCTTTAATGACTCGGCAAGTTCGACGTTTGACATTGGCCTTACTGACTTAATGGTCAAATCCGACTATATTCAATTGCAGAACTAATATTCCCTTGCAACGTACTTTCAAACAACATAGTTTATATTAGATTGAAATATAAAGCCTGCATGACTTGTGAGCTAGAAATGCGATCTTTCGTATCTCAGCCAGAAAACTTAAAAGTACAAAAAAATTCAGATCTCTGACTGACAGCATTTAAAAAAATAGATATACAATATTAAATAAAAAAAGCGTTGTTGGTAGGTAATTTGAAATGGACGATCTAAGCATATACAGAGTTTTTGTGCTTACATACGTATTCATATGTTTTCTGCCTAAAATACCAAAAATTACATTTCGAACTCAAAAGGTCATACTTCATAGTCTAGACTGTTCGGTTGTGAATATATTACAATTTCAGATCTGCGACCGATATTTTTTTAAACAGGTGTGTACACTACTCTTTAAATTTAAGGTAAAACGATGTTCGTACTGATCATTTTCCACCTATGTGACTGTTGTTTACTGCAGGGATGTGATTCGGAATCTTCTACTCTTCATTCAAATTTTTATCTATTCACCGAAGAACTTGGAAACTGTGACAACTGTTCGAACAAACTTTAAACAAAACAATTTCTAATTACAAGTAAGCCATAGGAATTGGTATGACAGCTGAGCCATCTAATGTTCTAAGGAAATCCCCATAATTGATATTTCCGTCTTTCCCTCAGCATGTCGGATACTTCATGTCGGATACTTCCAGAAGGTTCCATAAGTGTGGGTCTAAAGCTCACTTGACTACAAATAATTCAAAAATCTAATTCTTTTAGATATTTATTACGATCTTTGCTCCACATCTGTTTCGCTCAATTATCGCTATGCTTATGCAGCAACTAGGGAAGGGGTTGGATCGGAGGATTTGTGGGAAGATCCCATGGTTTTTAGGCGACTAGAGGGTGTCCATTGACAAGTATTAAATCAGGGGGGAGTTAACAAAAATAAAAAAGTAGCAACTTTCTGCCTTGTTTTAATGATGTAACATTTATTATCTTAAGTTTCAAACCATCTAAAAACCCTTTATGATAAATGAAACCGCCTTTAGGCGATCTCGTGGATACTAGATGAAATTTTCAAAGATTGGGTTCCCTGTGCCTTTCTTATGCTTTTTGACATTCGAAGGAGTTCGCTGTAAAAGAGTTCATTTGATAACAGCTGGACTTGGGGCCAGTTTGGCGCCAAATGATTTCAGTTTTAGTTTAAAGATGATTCATGCATAATTTATATATCTTTAGTCCATTTTTTGATGGAATTGGTTTTGCTTCCTAAAGGTCTGACAAACAAAAGAACGTTGACCATAAATTACTTCAGTTTTTAATTTGTTGAAGCCGATGAGAGAATAACTCGGTTACACCTTCAAATATCGATAAAATATTATAAGGAAAAAAATCCGGCGTACTTTTGATAATCAATAGTTCATACCAAGAGTTGTTTTTGCAGCTCAATTTTGATGCAGTGCGCATGCGTATTACTTGTAGATTATAACGGTGAAGCAACTTGTCACGGATCTCACACGTCAAGGAATGTTTTAATGAAATACTTGTTATCTTCCATCATACTTTCCGCACTCTGGATTCCCTTCATAGCGTACAAGTCTTTTCAGACTACGTGTCATTCCCTTGTGAATAAAATTCTTTGTTTGAGTCCATATCCATATTCATGTGTCTTCTCATGTGAAACCGAGCGCAAACATTAAACAAAGAAATGATACTCTAGGGAATGACACGTGGTCTGAAATGGGAAAACATTACGTCAAAGCCGAGGAGGTCTATTCAATGAGTGTATAGACTAATTTTGAGTCGCTCTGTCTTCTTGGCGGGGCATATTAAAGGAAGAAAAAAATTCATATACTGAAGGCTTTCTTTCTTTCAGAAAGTCAAAAAAGAAGCGTAGCTACAGCATTTTCAAAATAGGTTACTGTAGATCTGCAGTTAGCATTAGCCGTCATTCCAGCGTCATTCATAAACGCATCCCAAATGGTAAGGAGTGAGACTCTAAGACTAATGTACAAAGAAACGAGTACTTTAGGCCTGAAGCTAGCTTGGTTGGTCACTGAAAAGTGCGGTTCAGAGTTGCAGAATGCTCTTATTGTCACGTAGGCCTAGGGAAAGTGGGGGAGTGATATTTTTCCTAGAGGACACAAAGATTTCCACTGCTGGGCCAGACACTCTTTAGTATGGGTTTATTTTGCTGTCTTGTACAACGTAGAGTTTGCTAACTTGACTAACTGCGACTGACTGTAGGATAACTGCAACTGCAACCGCACTACGATTGACTGCTTCAACTACAGAATAACTAAGGATTGCAACTAAGGACTAACTAGTAACCCTGAGTGAGCTCGTATTTAAGGACTAAGCTAGAGTAATACGTCACATAACTGGTTTGTACTAGGTCAAACTAGATTGAACCAGTTAGGCCACGTATGACGTAAGAGCTTGAAACAGGTTTTGACTTAAGAAAAAAATACGGGCACTCAGTTCTAGGAGCTGACCCAGCAAACCCATCGATGTTGCTCGCTAGCTTAACTCATAGAGAACAGATTATACTAAAAGTATTTTAAAGTTACAAATAAGATAATTCTGAACAAGAAATCAGAAGAAGGCTTAGGAAGTGTTTGTTTGTACAGCAAACAACCCTGCTCTTTTCCAGTTCGCATGTACAAAATTGTGCATGACCAAAACTTGTTTTTACTGGAAAAGTACATTAGATTTGCAGATGTTGCTTACTACAAAAAGTACTTCCTAAATAAAACAGGAAGGCCTTGTCAATGAACAAACATCCTTGACCCTCAGGTTAATGAACAAGTAATGATATTTTTCCATTCTACATATTATTCCCCCCTTCGAGAATATTCGCCCTCGAATGTCACGAAGAGAAGATAAAACTACAATTAGAATAGACCTTATTCGTGGTATGACAATGTTTTCCCAATTCAGCGTGACGAATCTCCAGGGGATTCATTTTCTTTTGTTTTTATTCTTCGAAAAATTCATGAGTATCCCAAAGGATACGAAAGGAATAAGGATAATATCCCGACGAGTTGCAAAACAATAGCTGTTCATTCCCCCAGAGGTTTGTCACGCTGAATTGGGAAAACATCGTCACACCACGAATAAGGTCTATTAGGTGTACACTGAGCAGTACTCGCTTAGCTTGACCAAGCTATATAAATGGACTGATGCAGATAGTCTACATGCCAGGGGTCTACAAAATATAGAACAAGAATATTAAATAGTTTTATAATCTCTAATCTACTAAAAATCATAAGAAGGAAAATCTGATTATTTCTTAACATGAAGAGTTAAGAGTTTCTAACATGAAGAGAGAGAAGAAGCGGTTCTCGACCT
The DNA here is from genome assembly GCF_029948245.1 of Actinia tenebrosa. Classification (NCBI taxonomy): domain Eukaryota; kingdom Metazoa; phylum Cnidaria; class Anthozoa; order Actiniaria; family Actiniidae; genus Actinia; species Actinia tenebrosa. Next base: position 5,433,553 of record NW_028292570.1, read on the forward strand.
AAAATTTGGTAGAACCAATTCAAGATAACCATAAAGAAGTGCGAAAAGAATAGCCACGCATATATTCTTTTTTAGAATGCAAGGAAAAACATATGCTAGCTACTTACAGGTGTAGTTAGCGTTATTTAGTTTTTTTGTTGTTGTTGTAAAGGAGTGGTTTCTTGATTATCTAAAATATGTGAGCCTTAGTGAACGACCGTTCAGCGGCTGGTTATTACAAGCCAGCTTGTTAGTGAACGACTTAACAACTAAAACTAGTTGAACTGTTGTCTCCCGCCTCAAAAGTGATCTACCGACGATTGATCATACCAGTCAAGTCCGGTTACCTTCTTATCCTTTTTTTTTTTTTTTTTTTTTTTTTTTTTTTTTTTTTTTTTTTTGTTATCTGAAGATCTGAAGCCTTGCTTCGTCAAAAAAAAAAAAAAAAAAAAAAAAAAAAAAATCTTCTCTCTCTTCGGTATGATTTGTTACATACCAAGTGTCGATGAACACAAAGCAATGATTTAATTATAATAATTATTTGATTAAAATACTTAATCTTAATACGTACTTAATACGTACATTTCCAGTGAAATCTCTTCCGGTTTTGTTATTCACCGGTAAATAAATGTGATATTGCCCGCTCTAAAAGCAGCTGTGTGTAAACTGTGAAATTTGATGATTACATCAGATGGCACCCTCTTGGCCAATGCAAAGAGAGAGAAAATGAACTTTGACACTTGGTATATAATAATCACGAACTAAAATGAAAATTTCATTTTCAGAAGAGAAAATATGTACTAGTCGCCCCCCATCCCCAGCCCCACCACCTCCCCCTACGACAAAAAATTCCGCCTTGAAAATCCTTCATTTATCATGTGGGTAAATAAATGGAGTCAGTTGGATTTACTTAGCAATCTCGCAGTACAGTCCACGATACTTTGATTTTGAACGTCTAGGACATGACGTACATTCACGGCTATGAACAGACTTTCTGTACTTGTTGCCGTTACAGCAGGATTGGGATGATCTTAAGAAGAGATATTCTTTGAACCTTCGCTTTCTTCCACCTCTTGGCGGTATTCGTAGCTTTGCTTTTCCTCTGATCAGCAAATTTGTTGCCGGGGCTGGTGCATCCCATTTTAGCTGCTTTGAGCCTTGATGGATGATGAGGTGAATTTTCCAAGTCGATACGACTGTAGGTAGAAGGCTTTGGGAAGCAATCTTCTTGGATCTGTCACATATCTTTGGAAGATTGTTGCAAAGGCTGTAAGGATTTTCTATCTCAAGAGGACAGAGATTGTATCCCTCATCATAGACAGTAAGGTACTTGTTGTGTGAACTCGGGAGGATGTAGTCGATTTTTCGGTCTGGCTTCGTTGCTAAAAAGGAACTTCCAGCAACAGAAGAGATCTCCACTTGTGTTGTTGCGAGCTTTCTTTCAGCAATGAATTTTTCATTTGGAGGAAAGAAAACTTCCAAGTCCTCTAGGAAAGGAATTGCCTCTTGTCCAGCAAGGACCCAGTGGTAATGTTGAAGCCAAGTACGATTTGTCGGAATCTTAAATACAACATCCTCTCCTCTTCCTAAAGCAGCTAAGTCTATGTAACCAGTATCGCCTGGAAATGATGCACGGGTTGGAATGAAAACTTCTCTTTCGACTTCGGTAAACGGCGAAGTATCTTTATAGGCGATGAGAGTGTCCAGCCCATGTTTAAGGAAACCGTTTTTGGCCTTGGTACATACACTTACTGGCTGGCCTCGGTTTTTGTACTCCAGAACATCGCAATATAGATTTGCTACAGACTGTAATTTTCCCTGCATTAGAAAATACGCCACTATTAACTCGCTAACATTTAAAACATCACCTATTCCTTTGATTTCCTTAGCAAGTCTCTGTTTAATGTTCCCTTGTATAATTGCAGTAGCAGAATCAACCAATTGAAATTGAAAATCAAAGATGTCTTCTCTTAGGGTGAAAAACTGAGCCATAACACCTTCAAGTCTTTCGCATAGAAGTTCCGATCCTGCAATTGATTTGGGAACTGCTCCGCCTACCCCAACATCTCCTTCTAGAAGAGTGCAAGCTGCCTCCTTAAATGCAGACCAAAAAGCATTGTTTTTTGCAATATCGGATCGAGATACTTTTGGAGAGTATTTTTTATATTCCTCAATAAACCTTGCAGCATCTTGACCAATGCTTGAAGACTTGCCATGTCTTATTTTGCTAACGACGTTTTCAAGAGAGGAAAGTTGAATCGCGTTTTGATTAAAATCACGGAATAGCTTCAACGAATCTTTCGTAAGTTCATTGAGGGATTTTATTAGCGCTGTTCCTTTTACAACTTGCGAGGTTGCGTCCGCAACCTCTCCTGCCGTCTCTAGCACCGCAGCAGTATCTGGACCATTAAAAAGGAGTTTTAAAGGATTTGATTCTTGAGCCACGAGTACTGTTAGTTGTGTCGCTTTCTCTGCCAGATTCGTGCTCAGTAGAGCCATCATTAATTTCATGATTCTTTCGAGCTTTTTTTCCAGTTCCCTTTGGACATCTGACATTTGTACTTCATACTTGTCGAGTTCTCCTTTTACAAAGGCAACATCAGCATTTGCTATGCTTTCTTCAAATTTAGCAGCTCCTTGAAAATACCTGGAGATTCCTGAGACAGAATGTTTCAAGTTCTCGTCTAGAGCTTTAATTGACCTCATAACGTTTATGTGTCTCATTTCATCTTTTTGCATCTCTATCATTTTTGCGTGGTCCATTTTAGCGTACAAGCGAAGGTCTTTAACAAGTCGCGTTTTTTTGTTACGTTGAACTGCACTTTTCAAAATGTGATAGCTGTTATATATATTTGCATATTTGCAAGCCTTGTTAAACCTCAGTCGGGTACATGCAGGTTCGGCAGTTTCGAAGTCTTTATAGTTATCTTCCACTACAGAGACCGCAATTTCAATATCCTTAAAACCTTTCTTACGCTGAAAATCACCAATGATTTTTTTCCAGGTTGTTTGGAAATAATTTGGAAGATTTTTGGCGTAGATCGTAAGAATAGCGGCTTCGTCGAGAACATGGTCAAAATTTGCATAGTTGCAGCCGTTAGATGAGCAGCTTTGAGGACACAGTTTTTGTAGGATCATGTAATCAACTTCATGCCAAAAAATTCCAGTCATTATTGGTAAAGCTTTCCCAACGTTGCATTGGTTACCTTTCTTTGTACAGCCTTTTTTAAGATTGTCCTCGTGCCCGTAAATACGTTGAGGAGGAATCTTTTCTGTTATTTTTTGGTAATGATGGATAAATTGTGTTTTTTCTCGGAAATTCGGCTTGCCAAATGAACCATACCTCGGAAGGCCAAACCTGTTATTCGTCTTTTCATACCGTACTTTAGTTCGAGGTAGAGACCAACCACTAAAGGTAGAGTATGGTTTTCCCTTCTTTGTACATGACAAGCTATTCTCGCAAACCAGTGCTGATGAAATGTTTCTCAAGGACAAACGACTTGGACAAATGGATGACAAAGGAATAACGTGATGTCGGTCACCAGGAGCTAGCAAAACATTTATTTCAGTTTTCATTTTGCTCCAAAACGTTTTGATTTGACCATATTCCTTTGCCAAGGTATAACTCTTGTACAATGTTTCAGGCAATAAAATGGATGAAATGCTGTCTTTCAGATTCTGTAAAAGTTCTTTGCTATCGGCCCCTGACAGGGATGCGCTCATAAATTTCTTGACGTTCAGTTGTAGATCTTCCAATGCTTGGATATATCTTTGGAGTCCATCATATTGATCGACGTTTTTCTTTATGGATACCAAGGCCTCCACCATCTCCTTTCTCGAGTTTAGAAGCAAGGAGAGAGTCTTGGTAAAGTTTTCTGCTTGACATTGGACATCAGGACTGGCCAGCAGCACCAGCGTTAGCATCAAAGTAGTTAACTTGATGCAAGACATTGCTGCTTCCCAAAGTAGCTAAGGTTCCTAAATTATAATAAATAAATTGCGCATAAATTGAGAATTGTTTCTTTTACTTGTGTGATTTTATTTCAAACATTTGAAAGAAAGAAAATAATTAAATATTTTATCTTGCTATTGTACAAGTTCGATGTAGAAGAAATGAAAAAGAACAAGAAAAAATCTACGATTAACACAAATGCTAAGAATTCAGGTCAATTTTCGAGCTTTCAAGTGTGCATCATTTGCGCGAAAAACCACTCTCACTATTACTATTCCTATTCCTATTTCTATTCCTATTCCTATTTCTATTCCTATTCCTATTTCTATTCCTATTCCTATTCCTATTCCTATTTCTATTCTCATCCTCATCCTCATCCTCATCCTCATCCTCATCCTCATCCTCATCCCTCCCATCCCCATCCCCATCCCCATCCCCATCCCCATCCCCATCCCCATCCCCATCCCCATCCCCATCCCCATCCCCATCCCCATCCCCATCCCCATCCCCATCCCCATCCCCATCCCCATCCCCATCCCCATCCCCATCCTCCTCCTCCTCCTCCTCATCCTCATCCTCATCCTCATCCTTAAGAATATCATCGATCACTGAGAGTTAAACAATAATGATTTGGCAAGTTTACCTTTGATCCCGCTGAATAAAATTTTAACTTAGATTAAATCCTAAACAAATGCTTCAACCGAAAGAACAGGAAACTTAAAATATCAAGTAAACCCATAAAAACATACATAAAACTAGATTCCTGTCAACAAAGTTCTCAGAATTCAAAGGAAGAGGCCGATTAAAGTGGCGTTTTGACAGATTAAGTTCCAGAACAAGATGATTGCGCTAAATTATTTCCAGCGATGCCGTTCAGTCCCATTTGGAGCTGTTGTACACATTTGGGACTACTTAAGTGGTCTTTCCGAGACCCATTTACAAAAAAAATTTATCCAGACGCCGGTGCTCTTTCTAAAGTTCACGTTTTCGCTTGAACTTTTCAGTTTTTTGTTGTTTCTTCGTCTGCCAATGCAAAACATGAAGCCATATTGGCTTGCAAAACAATCATCAGTGGATAATGATCACAAAGCTAACTTAGTTATACAGTCAATTCAAGCCTACGCGACTAGACCGAAAGGAATATGGGTAAAAATCACTGAAGCGGTTAAATATTCGTTCTGAATTAATTGTTCCCGCTAGTAATAAGATAATAATGGCGAGAAACAATCCATCAAATGCATGTCTTCGGGTTTAGGGAAAGAAAAACAGTAGTTATGATTCAGTTCACAATTCCGAAAATATGAAAGCATTTAAAAAACGTTTCCTTCAACGCTTCCCGCTCGCCTACGAAGGTTCGTGTTTTAAACCAGGCATAGCAAGTCGAACTTTCTCATATGTGGTAACTCAAACATTTAGCCTTTTACAAAAAAAGGGCTCAAGCTTACCCCCCCTAGATTCCATTAATGGTTTCATTATTCGAAAATTGAAATTTCTCAAAACACGAACACTCGGGATTCCTAAATAATAACCGATTCAAAACTCGAATTCTGATTGAATTATGGTGTTTCTACTTATATGGAATAATCCAATCACAATTCGAGTTTTGAATCGGTATTTTTTCCCAATCCTGAGTCTTCGTATTCTCGGAAAGAAGCAAGACTAATCTTTACAATTGGGATTCCTGTGTGCTATATGCTAGAAAAATCTCGATTTGTGGTTGTCGAGATGATTCTCGGAGTATGCAGTGTGTTTGTTCAGCGCGTTTTATGACGAATTTGTGGAACGTTGATTTACGTTGGACGATTTTTTTTTACCGAGGTTCGCTTCTTAAGGACAAAATAAGCCTTCTTTTTGGTACTCTAATTATGTCAAACACAAGCTTATTTATTGCTGGAAGCATTCATCAAGGTCATAAACGATTTAATGACATTTTCCGCGGAAGACAATGTTCTTTCATGAGTATTTCTGCGCTATTTCTATTATGTACTCAGACTGCCAATTGATGGTTTTCAACCATTCCCAAGAGAATTAAATAACAAAAGACGCGGCGGGCATGTTGGAGGATATAACAAAAGAATTCATTGAAAATTCTTTTATGTTAAAGTCCTCCAACATGGCCGTCGTGAAAACCATCAATAGAACACTGGTCTGCCGCCACCGTAGATCAGTAAATGGTACTGCTGAGGAATATTTATGCTCTCTTTCACTTGAATTGAATAGAGAAAGACAATTAATGTCACAAAAGAAAAAGATCAGAGGAAACTGATGTTACATACCATGAACATCTTTTGATATTATCTTATAAAAAGTGGCTGTCGGCAAATAAATTGAGCCTCAATATAGCAAAGACCGAATTTATGCTTATTGGTTCCAATCCCAAATTGAATAGCCTCCATGAGCAACCTAGCGTTACAATTGGGGATGAACCAATCAAGAGAGTCTATGACTCAAAGACCCTTGGTGTGCGAATTGATAATTCCCTCACGTGGGATAAGCATACCGATGATATTACCAAAAAAGCCTCGTGTGCAATAGGCGCTATGAAGAGGCTCAAAGACTTTGCTGACCGTAGCTAACTCATTTCTGTATTTAATGGTCTAGTTCAACCCCACTTTAGCTACTGCTGTGAAGTTTGGGATTCGCCTGGGAAGGGTCTTGCCCAAAGACTGCAACGTCTACAAAATAGATGCGCTAGATTGATCACGAACTGCAAGAACGAAGCAGGTTAATCAGAGATCGCAATGCGCAAACTGGGCTGGACCACCCTTGCGGAAGAAAGAGACCAAGTAAAAGCTAAATTAATGTTTAAAGCGTCGAATGGCATAGCACCAACAAGGTTACAACGACTTTTCAAGGATTCACATGCCTCGAGCAGTAACTACAGGTTGAGAAAAACAACAAACAAATTTTTTCTTCCTTCTGTACCCAAAACGGAATTCTTGAAAAACAGTTGTAGTTATAGTGGTGCTAAGCTATGGATGCACTACCAGAGGAAATACGAAGCTGCAAATCGCTTACAATCTTTAAACGGAAATTGTGGATATTACTCCTTTGGCCTTTACTATCATTTGTTTTCTTTACACATCTTTTATCTAATATATTATGCTTACATTAGTTTTTTATGTATATTTTTGAAAGCGTTTCTATTGGGGCACGCCCCTAATGGAAACCAGTATTTGTTGATTTAGGATAGCGTGTGTAAATAAAGTTCATCTTATACATACTCGCAGCATTTCAATTGCATTATGCAACAGCTAGTGGTAAATTTCAATATTCGCATAATGAAACCATTTGACTGTAACGGTGTATTCGAAATATTATTTTGGAGTCGTGTTTACCAAGGGCCGATATTCTAACGGTGGTTTTCTACCATATTGACCTCGCTCTTGTTGGCTTAAAAATCTAACGAGTTTCATGAAATTACTAAGATTATTGATAAATATGTTGTCATAATTCTGTCTGCCAAGTTTGGAGAAAATCTATTGAGTGCAAGTTGCGTGGCAAGATAGACATACAAACTAAACATGCCAATAATTGCAATAGTAGGAAAAGCACGGCTGCCCTACGTTTGAAGATTTACGAGTAAAAAATCAAACCTGGTACATTTAATAATCGAGATAAGAAGAGTTGAAATGAGAGTTGAAATAAGAGTCTGTAAATTTTTCTTGGAAATGAGTTGGAGCCACTTCACATAAGACTAATTAATAAGGTTTTCATTAGCATACACGATTTTTTATGATAATAATAATTATGCCTGAATATATTCAAAGAATTTCGAATGAAATTTAATATTCTCACCAAGATTTTAGTCAACTTTGATTAGGTTACTATTTCGTTGCTCATTTGCACGTACGACTTTGTTAAATTTGTGATAAAAAAAGAAGGAAAAAAAAAAAAAAAAAAAAAAAAAAAAACTCAATGAGAATAAAGAAAAGCTTGTTACATATCAGTTCTTTACTCACCAAGAAAATGCTCGTTGATTGGAAATGTTGCTTCCCGTATGGCTGAATAGGAAATTCTCCGTAAGGGCTACCCTATATTTCGGTAAGATATCCCGAGTGCAAACACCTTGAGGTTTGCTCCACATTAACAACTAAAGGAGTGGCTTTTAGGCCCGCCTCTGCAAGTAACACACCAGTGAACACGAGCTTTTTACAATATGAGTAGCCAAGTTGTATAAGACAAAAACATTTTATCAGGCCCTCGAGCAAGGGGCATTTATGATGAAGTCATGCATTCACATTAAGAGTGAATTAGGATTTAGACATGCAATCAATTTTTCAAAGCAATCAGCTGGATCTGATGGTCTTTCTAGAGTTGTGCTAACCAAAGTCAATTAGAGAATCGGCAAAAATCAAATAAATTAGTTTGAATTCAAGACATAATTTGTTATTACGAAGGGCACATCTTTTTTTTTTTTGCCTTTTGTGTTGTAAACTATTTTGAATATAAAAATAACTCGCGACTATCATTGTATTCTATCCTTCATCCGCATTAGCCGAGCTAACCCCCTAAGCAGAAGTTCTTCAGAAGTGCCTTTCACCCTTCTGACAATATTCACAGTATTGATTCTACATGGGGTAAAATAAAAAAATTTTCAGTTTGAGTGATGTTTCTTGAAGTTATAAAGTTTTTCCATGCCAAATGCTAATGCTGTGGAGTACGAGGAGTAATCATTTATATTAAGGTGGAACCAAACTTATTCAGAGCGAATTACACTGCTATAATATAGGACAATCCAATTAAATTGACGCTCTAGTTCTGCGAAGCGAGCAAGTATAAAATTGTCCAAAATTCGCTCTGAATTAGTTTGGTTCCACCTTAATGTACGAAACATTAGTGGCGCAGATCAATTAAATTTGAAATACGTCAATTGCAGCTTTTTTAAGTATTCTTGTTTTGTTGTTGGTCTCCAAGCATTTGCATGCTATGCCATTTGATTTACCAAATATTGTACTTTTTATTGTATATTTTATTTTTTATTTTTTATTATTTATCTATTTATTTAATTTTCCCATAGTTAGCGTGATAACTTAATGTATAGTTCCTGCTGACAATAAAATGTAGATGTAGATGTTAAAAGGCATAGAATCAGATCCGCCAAGCCTAGTTCTGACGTCAACACTTCCCTGCCTTTGTTCCACTCTCAGCCCTAAGCTTGGCTTTGTTTTGTTTTGTTTTGTTTTTTGTTGTTTTTTCCCCCCAGGCCCAAGACTCAGTCAGTGCATGCGCACCTGAAAAGTGACAAGATTATTAAGGTAAGAGACCCATTAGTGCTATATAGATGGCTGACATTTGGGGTCCCGGTGGTGGGGAGGGGAGGGGGGCGGAGTTAGGGTTGTGTGCACAACGCGCCAAACCAAAAAATGACCCTTCACTTCCAAAGCACTCCAGTGTGAAATTCTGACCACCTAACCAAGCTCATGTTAAGGGGGGTTACCTTTTCATAAAACAGGTTAGATATATATATATACATATTTATATTATATACACCGGATCGCTAAAACTTTGACATTCATTGATATATATTTATATATCATTTTATGGCGCGTCCTATCTTCAAGCTCCTCCTACAACAGCTCCAGCTAAAGATGTAACCTTTGTCTTAAAGAAAAGTTTCTAATAATCTATCGACCGGAACTCTCATCATTAAATAAGCGAAACGAACTTGTATCTTCATGCCGCCACAGAAACAAAGCATTACTACGCAACAGCTAAACTACATCCACTAATTAATTATGTATACTTTTTCTATATAAATGATAGTAACGAATATTCTTATCATTAAATCCCCTGAAGAGTGAAGCAATTCACGAAACAGGCTTGTCGGGGAAAATGTTGTCTTGACTTTTTCTTCTCAAAAAAATATTCTGCTCTACTTCTATCGATGTATTGAGCCAAGGGCACTAGGACACCGAATGTGGTTGGATTTCTATAGGTTTTTTTTCCCTTTCGATTATTTGAATTAAATCAACGTTATACTTGTTTACTTATCTTGTGTCCGTGTTCCTTCGTCCGCTGTTATAATGCAGACGTTTTCATTCCAAAGGTCAAACGGTTTGAATAGCCTATGAGCGTTACTTCTTTAACGGCCGTTCCGTACTTGACTCTGTTTGTACTATACCAACAACAACGCGACCGCGTGATGCTCCTTACGTCAGTAATATTCAACCGTCCAGAGTTAATATGGTTAATCAAATTCACCTTAAGTTCCATATAGAGCCCCGGGGTAGGCTACTAGCCTGCTTGCCATTGTTCTCTCGTCTGCTCGCTTAATCCAATTATTTTGAAAGGTGGGGTGGCAGTGTGTTTACACAGCGATGACAGATGCAGCACCAACGCTAGTGTACGAACCACTGTCGAGCCTAGCGAAAAAGCATTATCATTAGCGCGAAGAGGCACACAATAACGCGAACGGAGTTTCAAGAGCGCGATGGAACATTCATTAAGGAATTTAGCATAACATTGGACAATCATGAATATGTTTGTGCAGGTTCATTAGCGTTTTCGAAGTTTCATTAGCGCCTTTGTGCAATCAATAGACAAAACCACACATTCAATAACGGTTTTTGGACATTCATTAGCGCAATACATTATTACTTTACTTTTTACACGGGAATTGTAGGATTTTAGCTTTCTTTACATTTTTTACAACCCATGAATATAACCGTTCTTTACAAAGAAAACATGGCGTTAGGTATTGAAGAAAGAAGTGTATTTATCCTTGAATTGCTTCTCTATTCATACATCTGGGAAGATAGGTTTGCATGTGGTTGTACCACTGCATGCATTTTTGTTGCGTCATAACATTTATGTTTCTTTTAGTCGCTCTAAGAAGCAATCTTTTTCTTAGCTCTCCGAGTGGATATATTCATGGGTTGTAAAAAATGTAAGGAAAGCTAAAATCCTACAATTCCCGTGTAAAAAGTAAAGTAATAATGTATTGCGCTAATGAATGTCCAAAAACCGTTATTGAATGTGTGGTTTTGTCTATTGATTGCACAAAGGCGCTAATGAAACTTCGAAAACGCTAATGAACCTGCACAAACATATTCATGATTGTCCAATGTTATGCTAAATTCCTTAATGAATGTTCCATCGCGCTCTTGAAACTCCGTTCGCGTTATTGTGTGCCTCTTCGCGCTAATGATAATGCTTTTTCGCTTGAATGAATATTCCTTTGCGGTTAATGAACAGCAAAAGGTGTACTACCGCTATTCTTAATGATATTAATACCATATAAAATGTATAATTAATTTGGCAATTATATTGATAACGTCGCAATGCTTTATTAAACAAATCACACATAGTGTACGCTATAGTTATTCCTTGTATAGCTGTCGAACAGGTAAAGCTGCTTCAGTCTTTCGAGCCTTGCAAAGTTTGATTAAAATTGATGTAATAAGCAATACGCCATGCATAAGCCGGCAAGCAACAAATCAGCAAATCAAATGACTGGCGGCAGTAAAAAAACAATTTCACAACAAACCATTAAAATGTCTGAGTTCGAAGAATATGGAAAACCGCAGTAAAGGAATATTAACGCTGCGCGGATTAGATAGGTCACTGGGGATATCACTAGCTGCAAACTATTAAAAATAGAAAGATCACCAATGCGTACTAGCAAATTTTTCCCGCCACATTTGCCTCTAATGTAATAGAAATATTTTCTGATATGCGAGGATGTGATATTCTATTCTTTTTGTATGGCTTGGTAATCAAAAGTTATTAATTATAATTTTCGTCATTAATAGACCTCGGATCGAGCGAATTGTTCTCCCATTTCAGAGCACGTGTCATTCCATAGAGTATCATTTCTTTGTTTAACAGTTGCACATGAGAAGACACATGAATATGGATACAGCTCAAACGAAAGATCTTATTCTCAAAGGAATGACACCAGGTCTGAAATGGGAAAACATTACGCCCGAGTCGAGAAGGTGTATTGGACTAAGTTAACCAGCTCGCGAGCTTGAATCTACGTAATATTGATTTTGTTTTTGAGCGACAGCTATTTATGCAAGCTTGACATGCAAACCAATCTTACGAGAAGAGATTTTTTTTCCAATCTGTCCTCTGGAATGTTTATTTATCAGTTCCGACATCAAATGAATTTATGCTTGACAAAAGCAAAAAAAAAGAAAAAAAATTCCTACGCGCAGATAGTTTGGATGATGAGGCGAGCTCCCCTGCCTAAAATTTAGTATCCATTGCCTTGCTTTCCTGATTATTAGCTTTATCTTGTTCATGTCCATTGTCTTGGACTAAAATGTCCCGAATGTTACTGGGGCAATCGCCAAGTGTCTCGATATTGTCATTTTTCCCGCTCGTATCCTGCTTCATTATTCTCGGCTCACTACAAATGGCTGTTACTTCGCCATGTGCTTCGCTGACCAGTTGAAGAACCTCAAGACAGCACGATGTGTTACATCGAGGATTTTTCTTCAAGTTATTGATTTTAGCCACGATACTTGACAGATATTGAGCTGATAATTAGGATAAAATTAGAAAGTTGAAGTTTTAAAATAATTGGTTATATGAATTAGAGAAAAATTAACACATTAACAGAAAAAACGAAAAAAAAAAACAACAACAAAAAACAAAACACCAACAACAACAACAAATTAAAAGAAAAGAAGAAAGAAAGAAAAAAAAAGGAAGGAAGGAAAGAAAGAAAGAAAGAAAGAAAGAAAGAAAGAAAGAAAGAGAGAAAGAAAGAGAGAAAGAAAGAAAGAAAGAAAGAAAGAGCAACTATGCAAGAAAACCCAGTATTTCATAATGAGTACGATTACAATATAAGCTAGAATAGTCGTTCTCACTTATAATGATGATGATCACTGCAGCATTAGTTCCGATCAGCATGACTGTAATTGTAAGCTCATCAGCTGTGCTTGTAATTCCTGACGACGAATCTTCCTTGGGAATTTCATCAACATCCCGACAGTAAAGTTAACAGAACTTGCCAACAGGGATACTAGTTGTAACCAGTGCTCAAACGTGTCTTCGATCGGCTTGTAGAGTGCAAAGGAAACAGAACACAGACCTGATAACATTGCAGTTAAACCCAAACTTGTTCGGCTCTCAGCGTTCATCATTATCAGTATCGCGCTTAAACACATTTTTCGCACCAGCTCTAAGATTTCCCAGAACCAACAGCTGGGTGAGTAGTTTTCGTACAGAAAACGAAGGCTGCTCAAGATGACACTGTTTTTCTTTATTTTCCCTCGTGCACGTTTGAGAACCAAGAAGAGAGCCAATGGTAAGCCAGTGCAATACAGTAATGTCACTGTGCTCAGGGTCCCATAGATTTGATGTTTTTCTGTGTCACACTGTACTGAGTAATCAGCTTTGAGGTATGATTTACAGTTCTGGTCATCATACGAGCAGATCCTGTGACATGCAGCAGGCAACATCTGGAAGACACTGGTGCACGTCGATGGGAAAGTAATGAAAAGGATCAGGATCAAACATCGGTTACTCCTCTGTTTATATTCAGCGAATTTCCTCTGTTTTTCTCTTGTACTAGAAAAGGATGTCCTGTTAGCGTAGAACGTAATGACAGTGTTCAGCAAGATGCCAGTGACTGCAACAGCAACTGTTATGACGACACTTGTCAAGAAATACGTGTAAGCATCTGTTTTTATTTGGTCATGGATACAGTTCAAGGGGACTATTTGTAGAAGGTTCAACTGAACAGCTTTGGCGTATTTCATAACGATAAGAATGGGTGCTGGCCAGTTGACATACGAGAACGATTCAAACGTGCCTGAAGAAACTTGATAGAAACCGATGATGATCTTAAGCCTTGCCAGAAAAATATCTGAAATCGACCTTGATGGATCTGTCATATCTTTTGATTCCTTCTTTGTTTTCCAGATACTGAGTCCCAAGAGTATGACGACGAATATCACAAATAAAACTGCTTGAGCTATGACCCATGAAAGAGATGGACACGGTCGACATTGTGCCATCACGTTAGTGTATCCCTTATTACAAACAGCACACAAAGGTCCTGTATAACCTGTGGCACACGAGGCCATGCTTCCTCCGAGGCAAGTGTGCGCAGAAGGGCAGGCGTGAGGATCTGGAACTTTTCCTTTGAATTTTCTTGTTTTGTAATTTTCTCCAGTAATGTTCAAGTCATCTTTAAAGGCAAGGTAGTTTTGTAAAGTGTCATTACTTTCCCAAACCCAGTAGAATCCAGGTGCTAGGTTAACGCCCTCATTGGTACACACATAACCTTTTGTACATGCATAGCATGGTCCAAATCGGTCCAGGCGATAGTGATCCACAAGGCAACCACACGCACGAAACTTTGCATGTTTTTTAAGGTCCGTCCCTGAGATTAAAAAAATATATACAAACATTGTATTATTTGAGTTCAAACATACCATCCATCACGAATCATACTATCTATCAAAAATCTTGAGCTCTGATTGCCGATTGGCTGAGCTACTAGTGGTCTATTAATGATAGACCACTAATAACGAAAAGTGACGGTTAGTTTGAAAGCCAAAAAGACAAACCATTTCAAACTAATTTCAATTGTTTGTATCCATTTATTGTGAGCAAAAGGTCAAATTGTTAAATAGAATCTTGCTGTTTTCATATATGCTGTAGCTGTTTCCATAGTAATCAGCGTATTTACCAATTATTTGATCGACAAGAGATTAACTTAATCCCTTAGCGTCCTACCTTTTTAATTCAGTATAGTGTATCACTCGATTGAAGTAAGACTAGATTTTCTGGATTAATATCTTTGTTGAACTGTTTAACTGACCTGCCAACGTTGGTAAGTCCTCAACCTTATTGTATTTCTGTTTTAATCCGTAGCACAATTGATTCCTTTGTTGTGTATTTCGCCTCGTGAATCATTTTACCATAAGAAACAACAATTGTAAACACAGCAATAGGCTAACTAATCGATCATACTTATTCTAGTTGACCAGATCATTACCAGATTTAATAGTGCAAAGAATAAACACAGAGATTTGCGTACTCAACTATGGCAGTGGTCTTTGTATATACAACATGTTTGAGAAATCCCGTACAATGCATAAAAGTATTTTTAATCACTCTTCGAGGAAAAAGAAAAAAAAAGAATATTAACCCGAGGTCTGTAGGCAAATATGTCTTTTATAATGAAAATAATGATGTTGATGATGATGGTAATAATTAATTAACATTCCAGTACCTTGTTGGCAAGATTTACAGTCTGACTGGGATTTTCCTGGGACCATTTCAGGTTTGACGTAAGTACCACGTGGACACTGCTTGCAGCCCAGACCGTACACTTTGACACCTGTGTAAGCCAGCTCGTCTTGGTAAAACCCACCTACAATTCAAGTGATAATTTATTTGCATACATACTGACATATATAAGCTTTATTAATGTGTCAGTCTTCCAGCGTACCACTAGTAGTACACTAATCAGGGACACTAGAGAGGGACACTCTCTTGGTAAAATCCACCTACGAAACAGCAATTTAGAACAGTAAACTGAAGGACTTCACAAGTCTATGTGGCATATGCTCTACAGCTTTGATATTTTGCCAGGATATGTAGGTTTTTTAACCGATATATGAGATTATTAAGCTTTTATTTTATTATAAATTGAAATTATTCTTTTAGATGGATGATGATGTAGGTTGAAACGAGAGGCCATTCCCCGAGTATACAACTAGTACCCCTATCTAGAGTTTTCATTTTCACGGACTGGTTATTTTTAGATTCGTATTAATGCAAATAACGAAGAGTTATTCATTATTTCTTCTGGTTCATTCATTCTACCAACATGGCGGCTATAGCTTTGTTCTCTTGTTCTCGAGGGACTGAGGATCCGTATGTACGCTTCGGGTATTGGGCTTCTGGTTGAAAACAGCTAATGGACTACTTTGACGATACAGCGGCCATCTTGGATTGCAAGGCATTATTGGGTATTCAGGGGGCAAATAAAGCTTTGGTACAATAATGACGTCGATTGCTATTAACATCTCACCACAAGAGAATACAACGAAAGATGAATTAAGACGGCAAATCGATCACCTTTACCCAGAAAAGAAAGACGAACACACGAAACTATATATAGAGAGGCTTTGCACCATCACGTGATGGCAGCCATGACAGGAGGCAGGAACAATTGAAGCTGGTCTGATCTGATTAGCACGAAAAATAATCCAGTTACCAAAGACTATTGTTGTGCCTCCTGTCATGGCTGCCATCACGTGATGGCCGCAGCATCGTCGACGTACTTTATCGTTTTGTGCTCACCTGCTGGGCATTTAACACAGTATCGCAAGTCATCATTGATAATATGAATGAAATATCCACTGTAGCAGGGTTCGCATTGTAAATCATACTTGCCGCATAAGTATCCCATACTTTGCATGATTTTGTAGTTAGCATAAACAAGAAACTTCAAATCATTTTTCTTTAGATTTTCCATTCTGCATGACAAGAAGGAAGGGAATATTTTGTCTTTTGATGCATACAAATGATTATTATCGCTGTCGCTGTCGCTGTCGCTGTCGCTGTCGCTGTCGCTGTCGCTGTCGCTGTCGCTGTCGCTGTCGCTGTCGCTGTCGCTGTCGCTGTCGCTGTCGCTGTCGCTGTCGCTGTCGCTGTCGCTGTCGCTGTCGCTGTCGCTGTCGTTATCAACTGTTGTCACGGATTCTATTGTCAATAAGTGCAATGGAAGTGCTTGATCTGGTCCAACGGTAACTGGTAGCTTTTCCTTGAACGTTATTAGTTCTTCAGGACTAAGAGTTTTGAGACAAAGGGCATTTTTTCCGCTTATTTTCGTATTAGCTTCTGAGCCCGCCATGTTGGATTGCTTTTTGCCATCCAACTTCATGCGCATGCGCAGTAAGATCGGCCTATACAAAAACATACAAAAACTTACACAACGAATGATACATTTGGGTTCAAATTCCACAGCAGTAGTGGAGTACTAAGTTGAGTATTGAACAAAAGCCTGCAAATCAAATAATATATTCACTTCAGCACACGTGATGTGACTATGGTAGGATAGTATTAGTGATTGTCTTTGACGAACGGTTTGACTGGATGAGATGATCTCATAGACCAATTAGGCTAACGCAAAACAAGAATCTTCTTCGAGTGCTGCAAAACTGCAATACGCATTATATTAGCCCCACTAATTGTTTACCCAGAACACCTTTCGGTCTTAACTTCAATGGTTTTTAAATCTTTTCATATTGTATAGAACGGTCTGAACCCAGGTGAATGAGTTTTATATCGAAGTATTATGATCATCCGGGTGGATGTAGTCCTGAGGACTGTTTGATGTTACTGACGTTTCGACAACATGAGCGGAAGTCATCTTCAGAGTCAAGTAAAGAATAAAGTCAGACTGGTCATGCTTATACTGCCACGATAGCAATTACCTAAATACCTGGATGAGCGTAATTGGCGTAATCCGACAACGCCGTTTTTAACATGTGGTGTATGGAAAGGCTCGATTGCTTTTGCTTTTTAACTGGACTATTACTAACGTCTGTGTTTTAGTCTTCACAGATTACAACACAATGTACATGCTACTCAGCTATTTTGTCAACTTTTCATTGATATTTGGCATTCGTATTCCAATCTTTCCATAATCTCTCTCTCTCTCTTTTGCTTCATTTCGAATGACACGATCTGAAGTCAGAACACTCCACAGCCCAAGTTGATAGAGTCTACAAGCTCGACGAGTTAGCATCATTTTTTACACTCCTTTCGTGCTAAAGTGCCTATCATCCTTCTGACAATATTCACAGTATTGATTCTACATGGGGTAAGATGTGGAAAAGCCCGAAAAAAATTCATAGTTTGAGTGCGGCTTCTTGAAGTTATAAAGGTTTTTCCATGCCATATGCTAATGTCGTGACGTATGAGGAGTAATCATTTAATATACAAAACCTTACTGGCACACATAAATTAAATTTGAAATACGTCATTGTTTTGCTCATTGCTCTTATAGAAATTATTGCAAGCTATTTTTCACATAGAAGCCGGTGTTTCGAATTACAAGGAACAACAAATAACCATAAATGCCTCCTCATACGTCACCGCATTAGCATATGGCATGGAAAAACCTTCATAACTACAAGAAGCTGCACTCAAACTATGAATTTTTTTCAGGTTATTCGACATCTTATCCCATGTAGAATCAATACTGTAAATATTGTCAGAAGGGTGATAGGCACTTTAAGGTGATTGCCTACTTTTGAAAATTGATTTAAATTTTTTATTTTAAACTTCGATTCGGATGCTGATTCCAAATCTGCAAAGAAAGATTGGGTATCCCGAGCTCGTTTTCAAGACAATCGCCATTAAATCGTGGGCTCAAATCGAACGTTCAAAAGTAGGCAGTCACCTTAAAGACTTTTCATGCTCCCATACACCGAATCGAAATATGGCGATCAACTTAAATAACTATTGTTCTGGACTGACTATCCTCTCTTACATGTAAAAACACTTTCATGTTTCCACCTGAACACGAGGCTAGTCAGTCGCTAGTCAGTCCAGAACAATAGTTATCCAAATTGGTCGCTATATTTGAATTCGGTGCAGTATATACTTAATTTCTAAAATGCCTTCATTAAGAATTAATCTAATCACAAACTAACTCTGGACAATTCAGAAAACCAATTACAGAATGATTCTAATTTCTGTGTTATAAACTCACACGAGTTGAAGTTCTTGTGATGCCACAAATGCATTTTCTTCTATAATTTTAATGGGGTTATGCGAAAGAGATCTGGAAAACAATTACAAACAATAAATTAGCATTGCTTGTGAGAAACGTTGAAATAGATTAGCAGGCAAGCAGGCAAGCAGGCAAGCAGGCAAGCAGGCAAGCAGGCAAGCAGGCAAGCAGGCAAGCAGGCAAGCAGGCAAGCAGGCAAGCAGGCAAGCAGGCAAGCAGGCAAGCAGGCAAGCAGGCAAGCAGGCAAGCAGGCAAGCAGGCAAGCAGGCAAGCAGGCAAATCCAGTACACTTTTTTCACAATATGCTGTTCTTTCACTTACATGATCTCTACCACCGAGAGGTTTTCAAATGTTTCTTTGTAAATAACAGATAGATTGTTATTTTCTAGAAAGCTATTAAAAAAAAAAATAATAATAAAAAATAGAAAATCAAGAGAATCTTTAATTATTGGTAACGTCGGCCGGTTGCTTTAGTTGAAGTTCAGCTGTTATAATCGAGTGGAAGAGATGCAAGCCAAACCAGAAGACAAAAATCACTCAATGTGCTTTAAGTTTATATTGTCTACCTTCTCATAGCTCATAATGCTTTGCTTTCTGATGTGCAACCTACCAAAAAACTGTCCCAAAATGAAGCCTTCTTTAAAAAGATTATACACTATACCTGTTTCTATCTATAGAATACTGATTGGCAACAGCTCATGCAATCTAAGTTAATTTTGCGTGTTCAGAACATCAAAAGGTTTGGTGTTTCAGAAAAAAGTATTGCCCCACGAAGGAGTGTTCCAAAGTTACTTGAAATTTTCTGTTGTTTTCTGGTTCTTACTTTTTCATTCATTGTATTATTATTATTTTTTTAAATTGATAAGGTAGCCGGTAGTTCTAATTAGCAGCGCACGCCACACGTGCTTTCCAATCAATTAACCTATCAGGTTGCCCCCGAAAGTATTACGAGTATGGTAAGTATAGAATAGCGCTTACATGATTTCCATGTGACTTGATTTCTGATATTGCTTACTATCAATCACGTGACTTTTTTTGAGTTAACATGGCATGTGTCAAAATAGGTCCTCAAAGTAATCTATCTGACTATTTCTATTGCCTAAAACCAAAAATCAAGATATACATACAACCTCCAAATCCTTCAAGCTTCCAAATGTTAATAGTTGCCCAACCCCCCAGTCAAAACAAACACATATATTACCAGAAGTGATGTTCATTGATAGTAAAGAATTGGATTTGCTAAAACCCTTATAAATTATCAATGCAATTTATACTAAAACATTACATAACTAAAATTTTGAACTTACAGATAATCTGGATTAACGACGTGGTTGAAATTTATTCTCGAGAGTAGATTGTTGTTGATCGTCCTTTGAATTAGATACCAAATGGTTGTCATTTTATGTTTTTGTTTTTTTTTTTGAATAACAAAACAACTGATGCATTGCGCGAAAACACAAGAAATCCGAGATGTTTAACAAGCGCGAGCGCGAGTCAAAAGTATCAGATTTTCAAACAAGGCATTTTCCGACACGATGGAAAACATAAAAAGCTATACTAATATGTTTATGGACTAAAACTTTCAAGTTCCTTTGTGTCCAGGGGGAGGATTAAAACTTTACAAAAAAATAAAGTGCACTTCATGATATCAATATTGTTTTCAAGGGTTTTAGAAATCGCTTATAGCTCTGTAGTTTTTAAAGGTTTTTTTATGGACACTGCCCGAAAATGTCTCGTTTTCATGTCTGCACCAGCGATATTTATGATAGACCAAATTCAAAACTCGCACCGATGTCTTAAGTTGTGAACAAAGGAATCTGGCGTGATTCGTGACTCCTGAATCACGCCAGATTACTTTGAGTCACGCCAGATCCCTTTGTTCACAACCTAAGACTCACATCGGTGCGAGTTTTTGAATTTGGTCTATAGGGGGAGAGCCTACCTAGCAAGCACTTGATGTAATGTATTCATAAAAATGTAATGAATCACACCTAACACAATAGATTAGATTTTCTGAATACATCACATCAGTTGAGTGCTATCTAGGTTCTCCCATTTATGAAGGCGCTCATCGTTTATCCAAACTACGACAACTCACAGCATGACAATCAGCTCGCTTACGCCAGACAGAGCATCCTTGGATAAAGCAGTCAAGCGATTACCGTGCAGAAAACTAAAGGAATTGAATAAACTGTTGAATAAATTGTTAGGGATCTTAGCATCAGGTCAAACATCGAAATTCACATATGCCGAACCTAATTGAAACAGTAGATAAAAAGACAGTCTTCTTTGATATCATTAGGTACGGCTCCGGTGAAGTTCGACGTTTAACGCACCCAAGAATTATCATAACAAACGATATAAGCGAGGTTATACTTCATGATCGATAAAGATCATCATTATACTTTTTAACCACTATCCCACTTCTGATTGGCCGATAGCCTTCAGCCAATTCCCGATATCGTGTGAACTCGACATGATGAATTTATTTTCTGTAGGTTTTCCTGCAGATATTGCATTGACCATGTCGAGTTCGCTGAAGGTCACGTTAGAGATTGAAATACATTTTGCTATTTTTTGAAAGCAGAATTAAATGTTTATTCTTAGTCTAACAAATGTTAGATGAAACATGTGGATAACGACTAGTTTTGGAACTAGTTGGACTGCGTCGGTGTTTTTTAGTTGAAAACAAATGTGTCGTAGTAGATAATTTTATCACCGTAGGTATGAAAGATAGTAGACTGACGGTTCGGACGTTAGTCCTTCGTCGGATTCAATGAGGGAAAGAGAATGATGGAGGGGTTTATATAGTGGTGTAGGGAGAAAACAAACCAATAAGAAAATAGCAAGATCGAAAAACAAAAGAGAACAAAAGGATCGAAAATAATACTGGTAGGTGAGAAGTGGCTAATTAAAGGTGAAGCGTTCATTCATCCCGTGCGGATTAACTGTGCCAAACAAATGAATCAAGCGCAACATGAAAGAATTATTTGATTCGGTTTTCGATTGATGGACTGATATCGTAAATTATCAAGACCCTCCGCTGTTTTAACCTAATGTCGTACGATAGCCAAATCCAATAATTGTTTATTCAAGTTATTCAAAATCATATACCATAAACATGATTAAGAATGAAGAAAACCTTCCAGTGATTGAAGCCATTTTTCCCCTGCACTCAACCAAACGCAAACCGTGATGTCAGAGTGCAGGCAAACCAAAAATGTTTGAACAACGTTTACATACATGTTTGCAAGCCGAGGGTTCCTTATAAACGTAAAGTCTTCCAAATGTGATATCAAGTTGTTTTGAAGACGACTAAAAGAAATTATAATAAGCAAACTGTTCTAGTTTTGGGTGTTTTTGTGCTTGTTTCGGCGGCGAACGTCGACACGGGTGAATAACGCACTACGCATGCTCGAAAGCTCGAAAGCTCGGAAACAAATTCGTTAGACTGGTCGGATTTACGAGTATTAAAACCAGTGAAGGTTTACCGGCGTTTGTGTTATGCGGATTTCTCTCCTATTATTACCAAGGAAAGAAAACAACTAAATAATGAATTAGGAAAAAAATAAGCCCCTTACTTTCCGGTAAATTTTTCAATGGTTTATTCGTAAAACGAAAGCTATTAGGAATGAGCAGCGTTGCAATATGAGAAGAAACTTGAAACAAATATTTGAGTTATTCTTAAAGAAACTTATAGAAAACTGTTGAAGGGTTGCAGAGTTACAATAGATTCAAAAGAGAGAAAATATGGCGGCCATCTTAATGCGGTTAACAATGGATGCTAATGAGAAATCGTTTGTTACTCCAACATGGCCGCGATGATGTAACGTGCAATCAAGGAGTAGCACAATGAAAATGCTATCATCCATCACGCATTGTTGTAGGTTCTCGTAGCAGAGTTGCAGAAGTGTCACCAAAAGAGACACAAAAAACAGAATCAAAGTGGTGCGTAGCGGTAGAATAAGAGTGCTCGCCTCTTATCGACACTACCCGGTTTCAAGTACCGCACGGGCTCGGCTCGATGTCGCATGTGAGGAGTGGAAAACAATTGATTGTCTGTTTTCTCATGCATGTACTTAGAGGGTTACATTCTTTCTCCGGGTTCCTTCGGATTTCCTTTCTCCCGAGATATCGGAAAAATTAATTCTAAATAGTCCAGTTTCGAGTTCCAAATTACCGCCTGTGTTTCTTGATTACACACTCATTTACTCAGGCTTAACACTCGAATCAGAGTCTAAATTACTCGCAAAAAAACCAACGGTTTAAAGTAAAGAATGCCACACTTCAGCAATACGAAACACTTTGAAAACTGACCGATGACCTTGACTGGAACACGTGAACATTCTTCATAAAATCGAGGCTAAGCATGAGTAAATGAGTCTGTAATCAAGAAACACAGCGGTAATTGGAAACTCGAAAAGGGTCTATTTCAATTAAAACTCCAGTGGAAGAAAAAGCCATTTACGGAACCGTTGTTAATACAGTGGACATTTATTATTTATACATATTAATGAAGTTGATAACATCATCTTACACTGCCACGAACGACGAGAGGTTCTGGAAGAGCCCCCTTTTCTATGTGAACGATCTTGTTATTTTGTAGTTTTTCTTTGAGACTATTAACGACAAAAAGCTTGTTAAGTTGATTTTAATGGATAAATATATAATAAACAGAATATTACATGGGCACTTGGAGATACGAATCTATCTTCGAGTTTTGAAAAGATCTTCAACAGAGAGGATTTTCAACACGATAAGATAAATTTCGTATCTCCAAGTGCCCATGTAATATTCTTTATTATATATTTATCCAAAAATCAACTTAAACAGCTTTTTATTATTATAAAAAGTTTCTTTTTATAAAATAATAGCCTTAAATACATATGGAAACTATATTTTCACATGTGAAATTTTTTAATATCAGTTTTTCGAAAATGAGAAATATAGGTATTTTATGGATAATTATATGAAATCAATGATAATAATACAGAAAAACAAACACATCCAACACACCAGAAGTATGCACCGTTTTTTTTCACAGTATAATTATGATAGATTAGGGTCGTCATTACTTACACATTATTTAACCGCAGTTGGCAAGGTTTTGGAAGGTACTGTTTTTATCTGTCTTATCTTGTTATTCTTGTAGATCTCTGAAGCACATGGTTTAACTGTTACTCAGTCATGTTTCTAAATGGGAAGGGGGTCTTGTTTGGGAGGATCCTCCTAAGGGAAATTTTAAAATACGGTTTCCACAAACCCTATTTTGTGCCATACCAAACATTGAGTGTCCGTATTCCCTGTGTCTGTTGTACTGCGAGGCAGACCCACGAGCTAGCATCATCCCCGTATCCTTCCTCGATTTTCCAATTTTTTTTTTACTGGTATTTTTTCTTTTCTCTTCTTCAAAAAATGTTCATGTCGAATTCGTTATAAAACGACGGCCTTTTTGTTTGCCGCTTTTCCGCCAACCCCCCCAAATCCAAAATATGGAATTGATCATACCATGGCCATTATGGAGTGAGCATTTCTACTTCCCAACTTCGACGCTAACCATATAGAGTAAAGCTTGAATTAATAAAAACAAAATACGAAAATGAAAAAGGGGAAAGGGAGGGGGCGGCCTATCGCATTCCTAATCATCCCCTCAAATCAATTCGATTGTTTTGAGAATTAAATTATATGACAATTTCCATCTTCAATTTTGAGTATGAATGGTATCATCAAAAGCTCTTCCAGCCAATTGCTTCAGTAGTTCATATCATGTAGCAGTATTATTGGCATATGAGATACTCAACATTGTGTCAGTACTTAAATATTCTTAAATAAGTCTTGTTCTATTTGAGTTAGTTGTCCTGTGATCTAGAGGGCTTGCTTGTTGCAAACAAAGATTCATAGTACAAAATAGATTTAAATTCATGACATGATAATCTACTGATTACTATCATCGGAGATCAACGAAAAAAATGACGATGTCCGACGTGGACGATAAACCGAAGAAATGGTTATAATATAAAATCTTACCATATCATCAGGCAATGATTTGTTAGAGCTTAAAGAGCAAATAACGAGGCGGAAGTAACTACTCTTGTGGAATGCTAAAGCCGCCCCCACCAAAACAAAACAAAAAGACACGGCCCCCCCCCCAACCCCCCCCCCCCCGCCGCACCCCACCAACCCCCCCCCACGACCCCGCCCCACCTTTCTTCCCCGTCTATTTCACTGTCGCATCCCCAAGACTAACATGGACACATGTCCCCTTCCCGGCAAGTCAAAA
>NW_028292570.1:5458573-5531073 GCF_029948245.1 Actinia tenebrosa
GTCCGTTGACACAGCTAGCGACGGAAAGATGAGAGGAAGATAATCTTGAAAATGGTGAAACAAAACGCGCAAGAGAAAAGACTAAATCTTGCAACAAGCGGGCTGAGTGTCTGCACAATGACAGCCACGGCCCACTGAGGGAGAAGGACGACCTTACATACATTTGGAGGGTTGAGGGACGCGAGGAGTAAGTTAGAGGACAAGGATTCGGGTCGAGGTTCTAGCTAGCCCGTGTTTGCACAACACCGGTACTTTAAGAAGGGTGCATTCTTAAGTAATCGGCGTATGGTGGCCATGAAACCGCAGTGTCATTCAGAAAGTTCAATTCAAAGAGTTTATAAAATCATAGCTAGAGATAACTCATTTAAAACGCCAAAAAGAATTTACTATGTTCAAATGGATATTGCTGTACATTTTGTCTCCAAATCAATTCATGACTGTGGTCATCCTGAGATAGCATGGTATCCGGCAAACATGTTTGTCAAGTTAGAGAAATACAATTATAAGTAATTTATTTAATATGTCTCTTGGGTTTTTTATTTTCGATTTATCATTTTTCTTTCACGAATTATAAATTGTTGTTTTGCTGACTTAGAAATTTATATTTTATTTTCAATGGAAATCATTTATTTTCAGAGCAAAATTTGGGTCAAAATTATACATTTAGGGACCGGTCATTATTTAAGTTGGAGGTAGGGGGGGGGGGGGGGGTGGAGGAGAAATTGTCAGTGACGCAAAAAAATTTCAAGGCCCCCCATTTGAAGGCATCCAAGTTTATCGAAAACCCCCCATGGATTGTAGTAAAAATTTTAAAAATTTTCCCTAAAAGTCATTTTTAAATTTCAAGACTTTCACTAGCAAAAATTTCAGGCCCCCCCCCCCCCCCAATTTTTTTCTCCCCCCCCCCCCCCAACTTAAATAATGACCGGTCCCTTAGCCCATGAGGTTTTTTTTACTGACATTTTTTTTTTCTAGTATTATAATGGTTTCAGACTTTATCTTATACTATGTTGCAGTTATACAATGCCGAATGAATAAAATACATCGTATTTGCTTATGTTTAAAGGAGACGGAATAAATAACTTTGAGGAAGAAGATCAAGTGTTTTTGGATGACAAGTTGGACAGTGAATCTGACCATGAAGAGATAAGAGGAAATGAAAGAAGGAGATTGGTTGAAACTTGGGATATTGATATCGAAGACGTAGAAAGAGATTTTGAACAATCTAGTGCAGAAATAAGCGTTGCCGTCGAAGCAAGTTCCCGAGTGACCCTTATTAACTGGATTGCCTTGTTTGTGTGCTTTTGGTCTGCATACTTTTCTGTACCAGACCGAGGCATTGATATTCTCCTCGCCTTTTTTAAAGCGATTTTTGAGGTTTTGTGTGAGCTTTCGCCAATCATTTTCCCAACCGCAGTATTGGTTTTCCCGAGCTCCTTCAAACTCTTGAAAAATTATCTTTCTTTAAAGATAAGCATTCAAAGTATGTTGTTTGTCCGAAATGCGACACCCTATACCGTTTTCAAGACTGCATAACAACAAGATTCGGGCGTGTCATTGCTAAACCATGTTCTCACATTGCTTTTTCCGAATCACCGTCAATTGTTTCGCCGCACACCTTGTGGAGCGGAATTGCTTAAGGAAATTCGTTTGAAAAATGGACAGACAAAATTGTACCCACATAAGTTTATTGTTATAAAAGCATCAGAGACACTCTAACTCACTTTATTAAGCGACCAGACTTTGTACAAAAATGTGAGATTTGGAGAAATCGGAATGTACCGGACGATATTTAGTTGATATTTACGATGGCCAAGTGTGGAAAGATTGGCAATATTTTAACGGCACTCCTTTCCTTGCCCAGCCTAATAATTATGCTTTTATGCTGAATGTTGACTGGTTTCAGCCTTTTAAGCACAGTGTCTATAGCGTTGGAGTCATATATATGGTCCTCCTAAATCTTCCGAGAAAAGAAAGGTACAAAGAGGAAAACGTAATAATAGTTGGGGTAATACCTGGTCCACACGAGCCCAAATTGAATATCAATACGTACTTACAACCACTTGTAGCCGAATTGAACTTATTGTGGCACGAAGGCATCCAAGTTCGGCCTCATGGGAGTAGAACAGCAAGATGTTTTCGAGCTGCCCTCCTTTGTATTGCTTGTGACATTCCTGCACTAAGAAAAGTTTGCGGTTTCTTAGGATGTACTGCTCACCGAGGGTGCTCAAAGTGCACAAGATTTTTTCCCGGAGATTTTAGTAGCATGGATTTTTCAGGTTTCGAAGATGACGATACACCAAGGACAAATGAAGAG
Organism: Actinia tenebrosa; assembly: GCF_029948245.1. Classification (NCBI taxonomy): domain Eukaryota; kingdom Metazoa; phylum Cnidaria; class Anthozoa; order Actiniaria; family Actiniidae; genus Actinia; species Actinia tenebrosa. Next base: position 5,460,891 of record NW_028292570.1, read on the forward strand.
CATCGAAGAGAGGCTCAGAAAATACTCAATGCAACAACCGCTGATGAACGAAACCAAATTGAAACTTCCACTGGAACAAGATATTCTGAACTCTTACAGTTGCCTTACTTCGATTGTACTCGTTACCATGTTGTTGATCCTATGCACAATTTGTTTTTAGGGACAGCAAAACATTTAATGAAAAATGTATGGCTAAATGCTGAAACGCCAATTATTTCTAAAGAAAATTTGAATAAAATCCAGGAAAAGGTAGATGACGTCAAAGCACCATCATTTATTGGGCGTCTCCCGAAAAAGATATCAACATCGTTTGGAGGATTTACTGCTGATCAGTGGAAAACATGGACTCTCTTGTATTCTGTATTCTGAATTTGGAATATCGTTCCAACAGATGATTTGGAGCTGTGGAGGTTATTCGTATTGTCCTGCTTTCACCTTTGCTCTCCACTTATTACAACTGAAGAGCTACAAGAAGGACATGATTACCTAGTGGAATTTTGTAAATCGTTTGAAAAAAGATATGGAAAGGAACGTGTTACGCCAAACATGCATCTACACCTGCACCTCAAACAATGTATTTTAGATTACGGGCCTGTATATTCATTTTGGCTTTTCAGCTTCGAACGTTTCAATGGGATTTTAGGAGCGTTTCGAACTAACAATAGATCTGTTGAAATACAAATCATGAGAAAATTTCTCCAAAAGCATGAACTAAGAGATATCCCTTTACCAGAGAGATTTCGAGAAACTTTCCAACCAGTATTTCAACTTCTTCAGGAGGCACAACAAGTAGGAACACTTGGCGAAAGCATCCCATCAATACCATCAACACTTAATCTTTCAGTTGGTCAAGTACTACGTTGCTTAGAGTGGAGCAATATGAATGCATACTCATGTTTTTCACCTCGATCCATTGATGTTCTTGATGATGACTATACAGAATATCTCTTTAAAGCTTATGAAACAATTTTACCTCAACACTCGGTCATTGAATGTGTTACCGATACGTTTGAGAGAATTAGTACCATTGGATATTCGGGGACAAAGCTAGGGTCCTCTGACTCTAGACTGGAACGTTCTTCCTTCATTCTTGCAAGTTGGTGTGGCCAATATAGTGGCAGTATTGAGACCGATTCATTTGACTTGCGCCCCGGTGTTGTCGATTTCTTTCTTAAACAAACCATTATAATTGATGGCAAGCAGGAATCATTGTGTATGGCAAAGGTTCGATGGTATCAGCGACATCCAGAAAGACACAGGATTGGCAGACCACATGAAATTTGGTGCAGAAACTTGTTTGAAATGGAAGGGCCCTCTACATTCATTCCCATACAAAGGATACACAGCCAGTTTGTTGCTGCTTACGATGTTATTGACAAAGAAAGAGTATTAATTGTTTGTCCTTTACAACGTAAATTGTACGGATGATGGAGATGACAGTAAAGTATCATCCAGGAAAAATATTCAAAGCTATCAAAAATAAACTGTTTGAACTGTGCATCAGTAACTAGATAGTCAAAATGAAAATTGAATGAATTCTTTGATGAGTTTAAAATTAGATGAATTAAAATAATTATGAATGAAATTGCATATATTGCCAATAAAAAAGATGAATTCATATGTTTAGACTAAACAAAATTGATGCTTCAAATAATATTACAGATGTTAGCGGTTTGAAATGCAGCTGAGGTTAATGGGTTAATGAGTTTTCTTATTGTCACTGGAAAAAACGCATGTACGACTTACGCATATTAAAAATACATCGTCCGCGTTTTTTCCTGTGTGTATCAACGCATATAACCTCACTTTCATGACATCAAAGCAAAACAATGATTGAATTAATGTGGTCGCAACATTGATGTCATGCGTTAGGAGAAAAAATTGACACATATGACTGAGATGGACCTGCATGCACTCCCCCCTCGTAAGTCGTAAAAACAAGCCAACATCCATCATAATTCAGTTGAAAAATTATTGAGTTGTTTTGAAAAGTTTTGATTGCAATAAATTGAAACGGAAACCTCACATCGGATATACTCAGTTTGGGGTATTGTATTTGCTCCCCAGGTAAATATGGGGCAAAGCCTAGTGCAAAGTTGATTTCATATGTGCCCTTCATTTGACAATAGGGCAAATATAGGGCAAAAACGGTTATCATATATCCCCACTGGGTAAATGCGTCTAAACTAAGGGCAAATATATAACATATTTACCCATGTGTTCAGATGTATGGCAAAGCAATGGCAAATTTATTAGAAATTTACCCCGACCTTTGCCTGCATAGGCAAATGTATGGGCAAATATAGAGCACCATATTTGCCCAACATTTGCCAAGCGGACATATGATGACCAAATCCATTATTTCGTCGAGTGTTCTAAAAGAGCGCAAACTGCCTCCTTAAATGCAGACGAAAAGGCATTGTTTTTTGCAATATCGGATCGAGATACTTTTGGAGAGTATTTATCATATTCCTCAATAAACCTTGCAGCATCTTGACCAATGCTTGAAGACTTGCCATGTCTTATTTTGCTAACGACGTTTTCAAGAGAGGAAAGTTGAATCGCATTTTGATTAAAATCACGGAATAGCTTCAAAGAATCTTTTGTAAGTTCATTGAGGGATTTTATTAGCGCTGTTCCTTTTACAACTTGCGAGGTTGCGTCCGCAACCTCTCCTGCCGTCTCTAGCACCGCCGCAGCATCTGGACCATTAAAAAGGAGTTTTAAAGGATTTGATTCTTGAGCCACGAGTACTGTTAGTTGTGTCGCTTTCTCTGCCAGATTCGCGCTCAGTAGAGCCATCATTAATTTCATGATTCTTTCGAGCTTTTTTTCCAGTTCCCTTTGGACATCTGACATTTGTACTTCATACTTGTCGAGTTCTCCTTTTATAGAGGCAACATCAGCATTTGCTATGCTTTCTTCAAATTTAGCAGCTCCTTGAAAATACCTGGAGATTCCTGAGACAGAATGTTTCAAGTTCTCGTCTAGAGCTTTAATTGACCTCATAACGTTTATGTGCCTCATTTCATCTTTTTTGCATCTCTATCATTTTTGCGTGGTCCATTTTAGCGTACAAGCGAAGGTCTTTAACAAGTCGCGTTTTTTTGTTACGTTGAACTGCACTTTTCAAAATGTGATAGCTGTTATATATATTTGCATATTTGCAAGCCTTGTTAAACCTCAGTCGGGTACATGCAGGTTCGGCAGTTTCGAAGTCTTTATAGTTATCTTCCACTACAGAGACCGCAATTTCAATATCCTTAAAACCTTTCTTACGCTGAAAATCACCAATGATTTTTTTCCAGGTTGTTTCGAAATAATTTGGAAGATTTTTAGCGTAGATCGTAAGAATAGCGGCTTCGTCGAGAACATGGTCAAAATTTGCATAGTTGCAGCCGTTAGATGAGCAGCTTTGAGGACACAGTTTTTGTAGGATCATGTAATCAACTTCATGCCAAAAAATTCCAGTCATTATTGGTAAAGCTTTCCCAACGTTGCATTGGTTACCTTTCTTTGTACAGCCTTTTTTAAGATTGTCCTCGTGCCCGTAAATACGTTGAGGAGGAATCTTTTCTGTTATTTTTTGGTAATGATGGATAAATTGTGTTTTTTCTCGGAAATTCGGCTTGCCAAATGAACCATACCTCGGAAGGCCAAACCTGTTATTCGTCTTTTCATACCGTACTTTAGTTCGAGGTAGAGACCAACCACTAAAGGTAGAGTATGGTTTTCCCTTCTTTGTACATGACAAGCTATTCTCGCAAACCAGTGCTGATGAAATGTTTCTCAAGGACAAACGACTTGGACAAATGGATGACAAAGGAATAACGTGATGTCGGTCACCAGGAGCTAGCAAAACATTTATTTCAGTTTTCATTTTGCTCCAAAACGTTTTGATTTGACCATATTCCTTTGCCAAGGTATAACTCTTGTACAATGTCTCAGGCAATAAAATGGATGAAATGCTGTCTTTCAGATTCTGTAAAAGTTCTTTGCGATCGGCCCCTGACAGGGATGCGCTCATAAATTTCTTGACGTTCAGTTGTAGATCCTCCAATGCTTGGATATATCTTTGGAGTCCATCATATTGATCGACGTTTTTCTTTATGGATACCAAGGCCTCCACCATCTCCTTTCTCGAGTTTAGAAGCAAGGAGAGAGTCTTGGTAAAGCTTTCTGCTTGACATTGGACATCAGGACTGGCCAGCAGCACCAGCGTTAGCATCAAAGTAGTTAACTTGATGCAAGACATTGCTGCTTCCCAAAGTAGCTAAGGTTCCTAAATTATAATAAATAAATTGCGCATAAATTGAGAATTGTTTCTTTTACTTGTGTGATCTTATTTCAAACATTTGAAAGAAAGAAAATAATTAAATATTTTATCTTGCTATTGTACAAGTTCGATGTAGAAGAAATGAAAAAGAACAAGAAAAAATCTACGATTAACACAAATGCTAAGAATTCAGGTCAATTTTCGAGCTTTCAAGTGTGCATCATTTGCGCGAAAAACCACTCTCACTATTACTATTCCTATTCCTATTTCTATTCCTATTCCTATTCCTATTTGTATTCTCATCCTCATCCCCATCCCCATCCCCATCCCCCTCCTCCTCCTCCTCCTCCTCCTCCTCATCCTCATCCTCATTCTTAAGAATATCATCGATCACTGAGAGTTAAACAATAATGATTTGGCAAGTTTACCTTTGATCCCGCTGAATAAAATTTTAACTTAGATTAAATCCTAAACAAATGCTTCAACCGAAAGAACAGGAAACTTAAAATATCAAGTAAACCCATAAAAACATACATAAAACTAGATTCCTGTCAACAAAGTTCTCAGAATTCAAAGGAAGAGACCGATTAAAGTGTCGTTTTGACAGATTAAGTTCCAGAACAAGATGATTGCGCTAAATTATTTCCAGCGATGCCGTTCAGTCCCATTTGGAGCTGTTGTACACATTTGGGACTACTTAAGTGGTCTTTCCGAGACCCATTTACAAAAAAAATTTATCCAGACGCCGGTGCTCTTTCTAAAGTTCACGTTTTCGCTTGAACTTTTCAGTTTTTTGTTGTTTCTTCGTCTGCCAATGCAAAACATGAAGCCATATTGGCTTGCAAAACAATCATCAGTGGATAATGATCACAAAGCTAACTTAGTTATACAGTCAATTCAAGCCTACGCGACTAGACCGAAAGGAATATGGGTAAAAATCACTGAAGCGGTTAAATATTCGTTCTGAATTAATTGTTCCCGCTAGTAATAAGATAATAATGGCGAGAAACAATCCATCAAATGCATGTCTTCGGGTTTAGGGAAAGAAAAACAGTAGTTATGATTCAGTTCACAATTCCGAAAATATGAAAGCATTTAAAAAACGTTTCCTTCAACGCTTCCCGCTCGCCTACGAAGGTTCGTGCTGTAAACCAGGCATAGCAAGTCGAACTTTCTCATATGTGGTAACTCAAACATTTAGCCTTTTACAAAAAAAGGGCTCAAGCTTACCCCCCCTAGATTCCATTAATGGTTTCATTATTCGAAAATTGAAATTTCTCAAAACACGAACACTCGGGATTCCTAAATAGTAACCGATTCAAAACTCGAATTCTGATTGAATTATGGTGTTTCTACTTATAGGGAATAATCCAATCACAATTCGAGTTTTGAATCGGTATTTTTTCCCAATCCTGAGTCTTCGTATTCTCGGAAAGAAGCAAGACTAATCTTTACAATTGGGATTCCTGTGTGCTATATGCTAGAAAAATCTCGATTTGTGGTTGTCGAGATGATTCTCGGAGTATGCAATGTGTTTGTTCAGCGCGTTTTATGACGAATTTGTGGAACGTTGATTTACGTTGGACGATTTGTTGTTTACCGAGGTTCGCTTCTTAAGGACAAAATAAGCCTTCTTTTTGGTACTCTAATTATGTCCAACACAAGCTTATTTATTGCTGGAAGCATTCATCAAGGTCATAAACGATTTAATGACATTTTACGCGTAAGAGAATGCTCTTTCATGAGTATTTCTGCGCTGTCATGTGCTCAGACTTTGCCAATTGATGGGTTTCAACCATTCCCAATAGAATTAAATAACAAAAGACACGGCGGCCATGTTGGAGGATATAACAAAAGAATTCATTGAAAATTCTTTTATGTTAAAGTCTTCCAACATGGCCGTCGTGAAAACCATCAATCGAACACTGGTCTGCCGCCACCGTAGATCAGTAAATGGTACTGCTGAGGAATATTTATGCTCTCTTTCACTTGAATTGAATAGAGAAAGACAATTAATGTCACAAAAGAAAAAGATCAGAGGAAACTGATGTTACATACCATAAACATCTTTTGATATTATCTTATAAAAAGTGGCTGTCGGCAAATAAATTGAGCCTCAATATAGCAAAGACCGAATTTATGCTTATTGGTTCCAATCCCAAATTGAATAGCCTCCATGAGCAACCTAGCGTTACAATTGGGGATGAACCAATCAAGAGAGTCTATGACTCAAAGACCCTTGGTGTGCGAATTGATAATTCTCTCACGTGGGATAAGCATACCGATGATATTGCCAAAAAAGCCTCGTGTGCAATAGGCGCTATGAAGAGGCTCAAAGACTTTGCTGACCGTAGCTAACTCATTTCTGTATTTAATGGTCTAGTTCAACCCCACTTTAGCTACTGCTGTGAAGTTTGGGATTCGCCTGGGAAGGGTCTTGCCCAAAGACTGCAACGTCTACAAAATAGATGCGCTAGATTGATCACGAACTGCAAGAACGAAGCAGGTTAATCAGAGATCGCAATGCGCAAACTGGGCTGGACCACCCTTGCGGAACAAAGAGACCAAGTAAAAGCTAAATTAATGTTTAAAGCGTCGAATGGCATAGTACCAACAAGGTTACAACGACTTTTCAAGGATTCACATGCCTCGAGCAGTAACTACAGGTTGAGAAAAACAACAAACAAATTTTTTCTTCCTTCTGTACCCAAAACGGAATTCTTGAAAAACAGTTGTAGTTATAGTGGTGCTAAGCTATGGAATGCACTACCAGAGGAAATACGAAGCTGCAAATCGCTTACAATCTTTAAACGGAAATTGTGGATATTACTCCTTTGGCCTTTACTATCATTTGTTTTCTTTACACATCTTTTATCTAATATATTATGCTTACATTAGTTTTTTATGTATATTTTTGAAAGCGTTTCTATTGCGGCACGCCCCTAATGGAAAACAGTATTTGTTGATTTAGGATAGCGTGTGTAAATAAAGTTCATCTTATACATACTCGCAGCATTTCAATTGCATTATGCAACAGCTAGTGGTAAATTTCAATATTCGCATAATGAAACCATTTGACTGTAACGGTGTATTCGAAATATTATTTTGGAGTCGTGTTTACCAAGGGCCGATATTCTAACGGTGGTTTTCTACCATATTGACCTCGCTCTTGTTGGCTTAAAAATCTAACGATTTTTATGAAATTACTAAGATTCTTGATAAATATGTTGTCATAATTCTGTCTGCCAAGTTTGGAGAAAATCTATCGAGTGCAAGTTGCGTGGCAAGATAGACATACAAACTAAACATGCCAATAATTGCAATAGTAGGAAAAGCACGGCTGCACTACGTTTGAAGATTTACGAGTAAAAAATCAAACCTGGTACATCTAATAATCGAGATAAGAAGAGTTGAAATGAGAGTTGAAATAAGTGTCTGTAAATTTTTCTTGGAAATGAGTTGGAGCCACTTCACATAAGATTAATTAATAAGGTTTTCATTAACATACACGATTTTTTATGATAATATAAATAATTATTATGCCTGAATATATTCAAAGCATTTCGAATGAAATTTAATATTCTCACCAAGATTTTAGTCAACTATAATTAAGGTTATTATTTCGTTGCTCATTTGCACGTAGGACTTTGTTAAATTTGTAATAAAAAACAATTCAATGAGAATAAAGAAAAGCTTGTTACATATCAGTTCTTTACTCACCAAGAAAGTGCTCGTTGATTGGAAATGTTGCTACCCGTATGGCTGAAGGAAATCCTCCGTAAGGGCTACCCTATATTTCTGTAAGATATTCCGAGTGCAAACACCATGAGGTTTGTTCCATATTAACAAATAAAGGAGTGGCTTTTAGGCCCGCCTATGCAAGCAACGCACCAGTGAACACGAGCCTTTTACAATATGAGTAGCCAAGTTGTATAAGACATAAACATTTTATCAGGCCCTCGAGCAAGGGGCATTTATGATGAAGTCATACATTCACAGCAAGTGGGAATTAGGATTTAGACATGCAATCAATTTTTCAAAGCAATCAGCTGGATCTGCTGGTCTTTTTAGAGAGTTGTGCTAACCAAAGTCAATTAGAGAATCGGCAAAAATCAAATAAATTAGTTTGAATTCAAGACATAATTTGTTATTACGAAGGGCACATCTTTTTTTTTTGTCTTTTGTGTTGTAAACTATTTTGAATATAAAAATAACTCGCGACTATCATTGTATTCTATCCTTCATCCGCATTAGCCGAGCTAACCCCCTAAGCAGAAGTTCTTCAGAAGTGCCTTTCACCCTTCTGACAATATTCACAGTATTGATTCTACATGGGGTAAAATAAAAATTTTTTCAGTTTGAGTGATGTTTCTTGAAGTTATAAAGTTTTTCCATGCCAAATGCTAATGCTGTGACGTACGAGGAGTAATCATTTATATTAAGGTGGAACCAAACTTATTCAGAGCGAATTACACTGTTATAATATAGGACAATCCATGCATATTATATGAAAAATCCAATTAAATTGACGCTCTAGTTCTGCGAAGCGAGCAAGTATAAAATTGTCCAAAATTCGCTCTGAATTAGTTTGGTTCCACCTTAATGTACGAAACATTAGTGGCGCAGATCAATTAAATTTGAAATACGTCAATTGCAGCTTTTTTAAGTATTCTTGTTTTGTTGTTGGTCTCCAAGCATTTGCATGCTATGCCATTTGATTTACCAAATATTGTACTTTTTATTGTATATTTTATATTTTATTTTTTATTATTTATCTATTTATTTAATTTTCCCATAGTTAGCATGATAACTTAATGTATAGTTCCTGCTGACAATAAAATGTAGATGTAGATGTTAAAAGGCATAGAATCAGATCAGCCAAGCCTAGTTCTGACGTCAACACTTCCCTGCCTTTGTTCCACTCTCAGCCCTAAGCTTGGCTTTGTTTTGTTTTGTTTTTTGTTGTTTTTTTCCCCCAGGCCCAAGACTCAGTCAGTGCATGCGCACCTGAAAAAGTGACAAGATTATTAAGGTAAGAGACCCATTAGTGCTATATAGATGGCTGACATTTGGGGTCCCGGTGGTGGGGAGGGGAGGGGGGCGGAGTTAGGGTTGTGTGCACAACGCGCCAAACCAAGAAATGACCCTTCACTTCTAAAGCACTCCAGTGTGAAATTCTGACCACCTAACCAAGCTCATGTTAAGGGGGGTTACCTTTTCATAAAACAGGTTAGATATATATATACATATTTATATTATATACACCGGATCGCTAAAACTTTGACATTCATTGATATATATTTATATATCATTTTATGGCGCGTCCTATCTTCAAGCTCCTCCTACAACAGCTCCAGCTAAAGATGTAACCTTTGTCTTAAAGAAAAGTTTCTAATAATCTATCGACCGGAACTCTCATCATTAAATAAGCGAAACGAACTTGTATCTTCATGCCGCCACAGAAACAAAGCATTACTACGCAACAGCTAAACTACATCCACTAATTAATTATGTATACTTTTTCTATATAAATGATAGTAACGAATATTCTTATCATTAAATCCCCTGAAGAGTGAAGCAATTCACGAAACAGGCTTGTCGGGAAAAATGTTGTCTTGACTTTTTCTTCTCAAAAAAATATTCTGCTCTACTTCTATCGATGTATTGAGCCAAGGGCACTAGGACACCGAATGTGGCTGGATTTCTATAGTTTTTTTTTTCCTTTCGATTATTTGAATTAAATCAACGTTATACTTGTTTACTTATCTTGTGTCCGTGTTCCTTCGTCCGCTGTTATAATGCAGACGTTTTCATTCCAAAGGTCAAACGGTTTGAATAGCCTATGAGCGTTACTTCTTTAACGGCCGTTCCGTACTTGACTCTGTTTGTACTATACCAACAACAACGCGACCGCGTGATGCTCCTTACGTCAGTAATATTCAACCGTCCAGAGTTAATATGGTTAATCAAATTCACCTTAAGTTCCATATAGAGCCCCGGGGTAGGCTACTAGCCTGCTTGCCATTGTTCTCTCGTCTGCTCGCTTAATCCAATTATTTTGAAAGGTGGGGTGGCAGTGTGTTTACACAGCGATGACAGATGCAGCACCAACGCTAGTGTACGAACCACTGTCGAGCCTAGACAGGGGTAACACGATCTCCCTCGGCCCACACTCGGACCCGAACGCTAGTAATTCGAACCCTAAGACGTGACTACCAGATTACGGCCTCTATAACTTAACACACTACAGGACATTAGAGATTTAAGTACCATAGATCAACGACAGCACGCTATTACCACACACTTTTTACTCAAAGGACTACAATAAAGGAATTTCTTACGATATTTCGTAATAGTAATTTAAACAGAACCCCGGGGTTCAAGATATGCTTCCCTCTAATTGGACTCTAATATTCTAAGGAGAGTTAGTAACTTTCTTTGCAATTGAAGCGAAAATGTTACTCATGCCGAAAATACTACTAATGCCGAGGGAGATCGTGTTACCCCATGTCTAGGCTCGACAGTGGTTCGTACACTAGCGTTGGTGCTGCATCTGTCATCGCTGTGTAAACACACTGCCACCCCACCTTTCAAAATAATTGATTAAGCGAGCAGACGAGAGAACAATGGCAAGCAGGCTAGTAGCCTACCCCGGGGCTCTATATGGAACTTAAGGTGAATTTGATTAACCATATTAACTCTGGACGGTTGAATATTACTGACGTAAGGAGCATCACGCGGTCGCGTTGTTGTTGGTATAGTACAAATTAACAGAGTCAAGTACGGAACGGCCGTTAAAGAAGTAACGCTCATAGGCTATTCAAACCGTTTGACCTTTGGAATGAAAACGTCTGCATTATAACAGCGGACGAAGGAACACGGACACAAGATAAGTAAACAAGTATAACGTTGATTTAATTCAAATAATCGAAAGGAAAAAAAACCTATAGAAATCCAACCACATTCGGTGTCCTAGTGCCCTTGATTGAGCACTATTTTACGGAAAATTGATTCACAGATTTCTTATATTTATATATAAATATATATATGTCCCCTTTTTTCTATTGTCAGTTCCACGATTCTTTTGTACCGGTGGGAGGCCAGGAACACAAAGGACCATGAAATAGTCAGTAGCCTAATTGACCTTATTATTTCCTTTTGTTTCTTTTTCACGGGTAAAGTACCCCAGTTTCTGAAATGACAAAGTTGTATTGATTAAGGAAATAAATATATAATAAAAATAATAATACATATAAATATATATCAATGAATGTCAAAGTTTTAGCGATCCGGTGTATGTATATATATATATATATATAGACAGGTTAACGTAAGGTCAAAACAACGGAACAACAACATCAACAGCAAGAACAACTACTACTACTGCTGTTCTTAATGATATTAATACCATATAAAATGTATAATTAATTTGGCAATTATATTGATAACGTCGCAATGCTTTATTAAACAAATCACACATAGTGTACGCTATAGTTATTCCTTGTATAGCTGTCGAACAGGTAAAGCTGCTTCAGTCTTTCGAGCCTTGCAAAGTTTGATTAAAATTGATGTAATAAGCAATACGCCATGCATAAGCCGGCAAGCAACAAATCAGCAAATCAAATGACTGGCGGCAGTAAAAAAACAATTTCACAACAAACCATTAAAATGTCTGAGTTCGAAGAATATGGAAAACCGCAGTAAAGGAATATTAACGCTGCGCGGATTAGATAGGTCACTGGGGATATCACTAGCTGCAAACTATTAAAAATAGAAAGATCACCAATGCGTACTAGCAAATTTTTCCCGCCACATTTGCCTCTAATGTAATAGAAATATTTTCTGATATGCGAGGATGTGATATTCTATTCTTTTTGTATGGCTTGGTAATCAAAAGTTATTAATTATAATTTTCGTCATTAATAGACCTCGGATCGAGCGAATTGTTCTCCCATTTCAGAGCACGTGTCATTCCATAGAGTATCATTTCTTTGTTTAACAGTTGCACATGAGAAGACACATGAATATGGATACAGCTCAAACGAAAGATCTTATTCTCAAAGGAATGACACCAGGTCTGAAATGGGAAAACATTACGCCCGAGTCGAGAAGGTGTATTGGACTAAGTTAACCAGCTCGCGAGCTTGAATCTACGTAATATTGATTTTGTTTTTGAGCGACAGCTATTTATGCAAGCTTGACATGCAAACCAATCTTACGAGAAGAGATTTTTTTTCCAATCTGTCCTCTGGAATGTTTATTTATCAGTTCCGACATCAAATGAATTTATGCTTGACAAAAGCAAAAAAAAAGAAAAAAAATTCCTACGCGCAGATAGTTTGGATGATGAGGCGAGCTCCCCTGCCTAAAATTTAGTATCCATTGCCTTGCTTTCCTGATTATTAGCTTTATCTTGTTCATGTCCATTGTCTTGGACTAAAATGTCCCGAATGTTACTGGGGCAATCGCCAAGTGTCTCGATATTGTCATTTTTCCCGCTCGTATCCTGCTTCATTATTCTCGGCTCACTACAAATGGCTGTTACTTCGCCATGTGCTTCGCTGACCAGTTGAAGAACCTCAAGACAGCACGATGTGTTACATCGAGGATTTTTCTTCAAGTTATTGATTTTAGCCACGATACTTGACAGATATTGAGCTGATAATTAGGATAAAATTAGAAAGTTGAAGTTTTAAAATAATTGGTTATATGAATTAGAGAAAAATTAACACATTAACAGAAAAAACGAAAAAAAAAACAACAACAAAAAACAAAACACCAACAACAACAACAAATTAAAAGAAAAGAAGAAAGAAAGAAAAAAAAAGGAAGGAAGGAAAGAAAGAAAGAAAGAAAGAAAGAAAGAAAGAAAGAAAGAAAGAAAGAAAGAGAGAAAGAAAGAGAGAAAGAAAGAAAGAAAGAAAGAAAGAAAGAGCAACTATGCAAGAAAACCCAGTATTTCATAATGAGTACGATTACAATATAAGCTAGAATAGTCGTTCTCACTTATAATGATGATGATCACTGCAGCATTAGTTCCGATCAGCATGACTGTAATTGTAAGCTCATCAGCTGTGCTTGTAATTCCTGACGACGAATCTTCCTTGGGAATTTTCATCAACATCCCGACAGTAAAGTTAACAGAACTTGCCAACAGGGATACTAGTTGTAACCAGTGCTCAAACGTGTCTTCGATCGGCTTGTAGAGTGCAAAGGAAACAGAACACAGACCTGATAACATTGCAGTTAAACCCAAACTTGTTCGGCTCTCAGCGTTCATCATTATCAGTATCGCGCTTAAACACATTTTTCGCACCAGCTCTAAGATTTCCCAGAACCAACAGCTGGGTGAGTAGTTTTCGTACAGAAAACGAAGGCTGCTCAAGATGACACTGTTTTTCTTTATTTTCCCTCGTGCACGTTTGAGAACCAAGAAGAGAGCCAATGGTAAGCCAGTGCAATACAGTAATGTCACTGTGCTCAGGGTCCCATAGATTTGATGTTTTTCTGTGTCACACTGTACTGAGTAATCAGCTTTGAGGTATGATTTACAGTTCTGGTCATCATACGAGCAGATCCTGTGACATGCAGCAGGCAACATCTGGAAGACACTGGTGCACGTCGATGGGAAAGTAATGAAAAGGATCAGGATCAAACATCGGTTACTCCTCTGTTTATATTCAGCGAATTTCCTCTGTTTTTCTCTTGTACTAGAAAAGGATGTCCTGTTAGCGTAGAACGTAATGACAGTGTTCAGCAAGATGCCAGTGACTGCAACAGCAACTGTTATGACGACACTTGTCAAGAAATACGTGTAAGGATCTGTTTTTATTTGGTCATGGATACAGTTCAAGGGGACTATTTGTAGAAGGTTCAACTGAACAGCTTTGGCGTATTTCATAACGATAAGAATGGGTGCTGGCCAGTTGACATACGAGAACGATTCAAACGTGCCTGAAGAAACTTGATAGAAACCGATGATGATCTTAAGCCTTGCCAGAAAAATATCTGAAATCGACCTTGATGGATCTGTCATATCTTTTGATTCCTTCTTTGTTTTCCAGATACTGAGTCCCAAGAGTATGACGACGAATATCACAAATAAAACTGCTTGAGCTATGACCCATGAAAGAGATGGACACGGTCGACATTGTGCCATCACGTTAGTGTATCCCTTATTACAAACAGCACACAAAGGTCCTGTATAACCTGTGGCACACGAGGCCATGCTTCCTCCGAGGCAAGTGTGCGCAGAAGGGCAGGCGTGAGGATCTGGAACTTTTCCTTTGAATTTTCTTGTTTTGTAATTTTCTCCAGTAATGTTCAAGTCATCTTTAAAGGCAAGGTAGTTTTGTAAAGTGTCATTACTTTCCCAAACCCAGTAGAATCCAGGTGCTAGGTTAACGCCCTCATTGGTACACACATAACCTTTTGTACATGCATAGCATGGTCCAAATCGGTCCAGGCGATAGTGATCCACAAGGCAACCACACGCACGAAACTTTGCATGTTTTTTAAGGTCCGTCCCTGAGATTAAAAAAATATATACAAACATTGTATTATTTGAGTTCAAACATACCATCCATCACGAATCATACTATCTATCAAAAATCTTGAGCTCTGATTGCCGATTGGCTGAGCTACTAGTGGTCTATTAATGATAGACCACTAATAACGAAAAGTGACGGTTAGTTTGAAAGCCAAAAAGACAAACCATTTCAAACTAATTTCAATTGTTTGTATCCATTTATTGTGAGCAAAAGGTCAAATTGTTAAATAGAATCTTGCTGTTTTCATATATGCTGTAGCTGTTTCCATAGTAATCAGCGTATTTACCAATTATTTGATCGACAAGAGATTAACTTAATCCCTTAGCGTCCTACCTTTTTAATTCAGTATAGTGTATCACTCGATTGAAGTAAGACTAGATTTTCTGGATTAATATCTTTGTTGAACTGTTTAACTGACCTGCCAACGTTGGTAAGTCCTCAACCTTATTGTATTTCTGTTTTAATCCGTAGCACAATTGATTCCTTTGTTGTGTATTTCGCCTCGTGAATCATTTTACCATAAGAAACAACAATTGTAAACACAGCAATAGGCTAACTAATCGATCATACTTATTCTAGTTGACCAGATCATTACCAGATTTAATAGTGCAAAGAATAAACACAGAGATTTGCGTACTCAACTATGGCAGTGGTCTTTGTATATACAACATGTTTGAGAAATCCCGTACAATGCATAAAAGTATTTTTAATCACTCTTCGAGGAAAAAGAAAAAAAAAGAATATTAACCCGAGGTCTGTAGGCAAATATGTCTTTTATAATGAAAATAATGATGTTGATGATGATGGTAATAATTAATTAACATTCCAGTACCTTGTTGGCAAGATTTACAGTCTGACTGGGATTTTCCTGGGACCATTTCAGGTTTGACGTAAGTACCACGTGGACACTGCTTGCAGCCCAGACCGTACACTTTGACACCTGTGTAAGCCAGCTCGTCTTGGTAAAACCCACCTACAATTCAAGTGATAATTTATTTGCATACATACTGACATATATAAGCTTTATTAATGTGTCAGTCTTCCAGCGTACCACTAGTAGTACACTAATCAGGGACACTAGAGAGGGACACTCTCTTGGTAAAATCCACCTACGAAACAGCAATTTAGAACAGTAAACTGAAGGACTTCACAAGTCTATGTGGCATATGCTCTACAGCTTTGATATTTTGCCAGGATATGTAGGTTTTTTAACCGATATATGAGATTATTAAGCTTTTATTTTATTATAAATTGAAATTATTCTTTTAGATGGATGATGATGTAGGTTGAAACGAGAGGCCATTCCCCGAGTATACAACTAGTACCCCTATCTAGAGTTTTCATTTTCACGGACTGGTTATTTTTAGATTCGTATTAATGCAAATAACGAAGAGTTATTCATTATTTCTTCTGGTTCATTCATTCTACCAACATGGCGGCTATAGCTTTGTTCTCTTGTTCTCGAGGGACTGAGGATCCGTATGTACGCTTCGGGTATTGGGCTTCTGGTTGAAAACAGCTAATGGACTACTTTGACGATACAGCGGCCATCTTGGATTGCAAGGCATTATTGGGTATTCAGGGGGCAAATAAAGCTTTGGTACAATAATGACGTCGATTGCTATTAACATCTCACCACAAGAGAATACAACGAAAGATGAATTAAGACGGCAAATCGATCACCTTTACCCAGAAAAGAAAGACGAACACACGAAACTATATATAGAGAGGCTTTGCACCATCACGTGATGGCAGCCATGACAGGAGGCAGGAACAATTGAAGCTGGTCTGATCTGATTAGCACGAAAAATAATCCAGTTACCAAAGACTATTGTTGTGCCTCCTGTCATGGCTGCCATCACGTGATGGCCGCAGCATCGTCGACGTACTTTATCGTTTTGTGCTCACCTGCTGGGCATTTAACACAGTATCGCAAGTCATCATTGATAATATGAATGAAATATCCACTGTAGCAGGGTTCGCATTGTAAATCATACTTGCCGCATAAGTATCCCATACTTTGCATGATTTTGTAGTTAGCATAAACAAGAAACTTCAAATCATTTTTCTTTAGATTTTCCATTCTGCATGACAAGAAGGAAGGGAATATTTTGTCTTTTGATGCATACAAATGATTATTATCGCTGTCGCTGTCGCTGTCGCTGTCGCTGTCGCTGTCGCTGTCGCTGTCGCTGTCGCTGTCGCTGTCGCTGTCGCTGTCGCTGTCGCTGTCGCTGTCGCTGTCGCTGTCGCTGGCTGTCGCTGTCGCTGTCGCTGTCGCTGTCGCTGTCGCTGTCGCTGTCGCTGTCGCTGTCGCTGTCGCTGTCGCTGTCGCTGTCGCTGTCGCTGTCGTTATCAACTGTTGTCACGGATTCTATTGTCAATAAGTGCAATGGAAGTGCTTGATCTGGTCCAACGGTAACTGGTAGCTTTTCCTTGAACGTTATTAGTTCTTCAGGACTAAGAGTTTTGAGACAAAGGGCATTTTTTCCGCTTATTTTCGTATTAGCTTCTGAGCCCGCCATGTTGGATTGCTTTTTGCCATCCAACTTCATGCGCATGCGCAGTAAGATCGGCCTATACAAAAACATACAAAAACTTACACAACGAATGATACATTTGGGTTCAAATTCCACAGCAGTAGTGGAGTACTAAGTTGAGTATTGAACAAAAGCCTGCAAATCAAATAATATATTCACTTCAGCACACGTGATGTGACTATGGTAGGATAGTATTAGTGATTGTCTTTGACGAACGGTTTGACTGGATGAGATGATCTCATAGACCAATTAGGCTAACGCAAAACAAGAATCTTCTTCGAGTGCTGCAAAACTGCAATACGCATTATATTAGCCCCACTAATTGTTTACCCAGAACACCTTTCGGTCTTAACTTCAATGGTTTTTAAATCTTTTCATATTGTATAGAACGGTCTGAACCCAGGTGAATGAGTTTTATATCGAAGTATTATGATCATCCGGGTGGATGTAGTCCTGAGGACTGTTTGATGTTACTGACGTTTCGACAACATGAGCGGAAGTCATCTTCAGAGTCAAGTAAAGAATAAAGTCAGACTGGTCATGCTTATACTGCCACGATAGCAATTACCTAAATACCTGGATGAGCGTAATTGGCGTAATCCGACAACGCCGTTTTTAACATGTGGTGTATGGAAAGGCTCGATTGCTTTTGCTTTTTAACTGGACTATTACTAACGTCTGTGTTTTAGTCTTCACAGATTACAACACAATGTACATGCTACTCAGCTATTTTGTCAACTTTTCATTGATATTTGGCATTCGTATTCCAATCTTTCCATAATCTCTCTCTCTCTCTTTTGCTTCATTTCGAATGACACGATCTGAAGTCAGAACACTCCACAGCCCAAGTTGATAGAGTCTACAAGCTCGACGAGTTAGCATCATTTTTTACACTCCTTTCGTGCTAAAGTGCCTATCATCCTTCTGACAATATTCACAGTATTGATTCTACATGGGGTAAGATGTGGAAAAGCCCGAAAAAAATTCATAGTTTGAGTGCGGCTTCTTGAAGTTATAAAGGTTTTTCCATGCCATATGCTAATGTCGTGACGTATGAGGAGTAATCATTTAATATACAAAACCTTACTGGCACACATAAATTAAATTTGAAATACGTCATTGTTTTGCTCATTGCTCTTATAGAAATTATTGCAAGCTATTTTTCACATAGAAGCCGGTGTTTCGAATTACAAGGAACAACAAATAACCATAAATGCCTCCTCATACGTCACCGCATTAGCATATGGCATGGAAAAACCTTCATAACTACAAGAAGCTGCACTCAAACTATGAATTTTTTTCAGGTTATTCGACATCTTATCCCATGTAGAATCAATACTGTAAATATTGTCAGAAGGGTGATAGGCACTTTAAGGTGATTGCCTACTTTTGAAAATTGATTTAAATTTTTTATTTTAAACTTCGATTCGGATGCTGATTCCAAATCTGCAAAGAAAGATTGGGTATCCCGAGCTCGTTTTCAAGACAATCGCCATTAAATCGTGGGCTCAAATCGAACGTTCAAAAGTAGGCAGTCACCTTAAAGACTTTTCATGCTCCCATACACCGAATCGAAATATGGCGATCAACTTAAATAACTATTGTTCTGGACTGACTATCCTCTCTTACATGTAAAAACACTTTCATGTTTCCACCTGAACACGAGGCTAGTCAGTCGCTAGTCAGTCCAGAACAATAGTTATCCAAATTGGTCGCTATATTTGAATTCGGTGCAGTATATACTTAATTTCTAAAATGCCTTCATTAAGAATTAATCTAATCACAAACTAACTCTGGACAATTCAGAAAACCAATTACAGAATGATTCTAATTTCTGTGTTATAAACTCACACGAGTTGAAGTTCTTGTGATGCCACAAATGCATTTTCTTCTATAATTTTAATGGGGTTATGCGAAAGAGATCTGGAAAACAATTACAAACAATAAATTAGCATTGCTTGTGAGAAACGTTGAAATAGATTAGCAGGCAAGCAGGCAAGCAGGCAAGCAGGCAAGCAGGCAAGCAGGCAAGCAGGCAAGCAGGCAAGCAGGCAAGCAGGCAAGCAGGCAAGCAGGCAAGCAGGCAAGCAGGCAAGCAGGCAAGCAGGCAAGCAGGCAAGCAGGCAAGCAGGCAAGCAGGCAAATCCAGTACACTTTTTTCACAATATGCTGTTCTTTCACTTACATGATCTCTACCACCGAGAGGTTTTCAAATGTTTCTTTGTAAATAACAGATAGATTGTTATTTTCTAGAAAGCTATTAAAAAAAAAAATAATAATAAAAAATAGAAAATCAAGAGAATCTTTAATTATTGGTAACGTCGGCCGGTTGCTTTAGTTGAAGTTCAGCTGTTATAATCGAGTGGAAGAGATGCAAGCCAAACCAGAAGACAAAAATCACTCAATGTGCTTTAAGTTTATATTGTCTACCTTCTCATAGCTCATAATGCTTTGCTTTCTGATGTGCAACCTACCAAAAAACTGTCCCAAAATGAAGCCTTCTTTAAAAAGATTATACACTATACCTGTTTCTATCTATAGAATACTGATTGGCAACAGCTCATGCAATCTAAGTTAATTTTGCGTGTTCAGAACATCAAAAGGTTTGGTGTTTCAGAAAAAAGTATTGCCCCACGAAGGAGTGTTCCAAAGTTACTTGAAATTTTCTGTTGTTTTCTGGTTCTTACTTTTTCATTCATTGTATTATTATTATTTTTTTAAATTGATAAGGTAGCCGGTAGTTCTAATTAGCAGCGCACGCCACACGTGCTTTCCAATCAATTAACCTATCAGGTTGCCCCCGAAAGTATTACGAGTATGGTAAGTATAGAATAGCGCTTACATGATTTCCATGTGACTTGATTTCTGATATTGCTTACTATCAATCACGTGACTTTTTTTGAGTTAACATGGCATGTGTCAAAATAGGTCCTCAAAGTAATCTATCTGACTATTTCTATTGCCTAAAACCAAAAATCAAGATATACATACAACCTCCAAATCCTTCAAGCTTCCAAATGTTAATAGTTGCCCAACCCCCCAGTCAAAACAAACACATATATTACCAGAAGTGATGTTCATTGATAGTAAAGAATTGGATTTGCTAAAACCCTTATAAATTATCAATGCAATTTATACTAAAACATTACATAACTAAAATTTTGAACTTACAGATAATCTGGATTAACGACGTGGTTGAAATTTATTCTCGAGAGTAGATTGTTGTTGATCGTCCTTTGAATTAGATACCAAATGGTTGTCATTTTATGTTTTTGTTTTTTTTTTTTGAATAACAAAACAACTGATGCATTGCGCGAAAACACAAGAAATCCGAGATGTTTAACAAGCGCGAGCGCGAGTCAAAAGTATCAGATTTTCAAACAAGGCATTTTCCGACACGATGGAAAACATAAAAAGCTATACTAATATGTTTATGGACTAAAACTTTCAAGTTCCTTTGTGTCCAGGGGGAGGATTAAAACTTTACAAAAAAATAAAGTGCACTTCATGATATCAATATTGTTTTCAAGGGTTTTAGAAATCGCTTATAGCTCTGTAGTTTTTAAAGGTTTTTTTATGGACACTGCCCGAAAATGTCTCGTTTTCATGTCTGCACCAGCGATATTTATGATAGACCAAATTCAAAACTCGCACCGATGTCTTAAGTTGTGAACAAAGGAATCTGGCGTGATTCGTGACTCCTGAATCACGCCAGATTACTTTGAGTCACGCCAGATCCCTTTGTTCACAACCTAAGACTCACATCGGTGCGAGTTTTGAATTTGGTCTATAGGGGGAGAGCCTACCTAGCAAGCACTTGATGTAATGTATTCATAAAAATGTAATGAATCACACCTAACACAATAGATTAGATTTTCTGAATACATCACATCAGTTGAGTGCTATCTAGGTTCTCCCATTTATGAAGGCGCTCATCGTTTATCCAAACTACGACAACTCACAGCATGACAATCAGCTCGCTTACGCCAGACAGAGCATCCTTGGATAAAGCAGTCAAGCGATTACCGTGCAGAAAACTAAAGGAATTGAATAAACTGTTGAATAAATTGTTAGGGATCTTAGCATCAGGTCAAACATCGAAATTCACATATGCCGAACCTAATTGAAACAGTAGATAAAAAGACAGTCTTCTTTGATATCATTAGGTACGGCTCCGGTGAAGTTCGACGTTTAACGCACCCAAGAATTATCATAACAAACGATATAAGCGAGGTTATACTTCATGATCGATAAAGATCATCATTATACTTTTTAACCACTATCCCACTTCTGATTGGCCGATAGCCTTCAGCCAATTCCCGATATCGTGTGAACTCGACATGATGAATTTATTTTCTGTAGGTTTTCCTGCAGATATTGCATTGACCATGTCGAGTTCGCTGAAGGTCACGTTAGAGATTGAAATACATTTTGCTATTTTTTGAAAGCAGAATTAAATGTTTATTCTTAGTCTAACAAATGTTAGATGAAACATGTGGATAACGACTAGTTTTGGAACTAGTTTGGACTGCGTCGGTGTTTTTTAGTTGAAACAAATGTGTCGTAGTAGATAATTTTATCACCGTAGGTATGAAAGATAGTAGACTGACGGTTCGGACGTTAGTCCTTCGTCGGATTCAATGAGGGAAAGAGAATGATGGAGGGGTTTATATAGTGGTGTAGGGAGAAAACAAACCAATAAGAAAATAGCAAGTCGAAAAACAAAAGAGAACAAAAGGATCGAAAATAATACTGGTAGGTGAGAAGTGGCTAATTAAAGGTGAAGCGTTCATTCATCCCGTGCGGATTAACTGTGCCAAACAAATGAATCAAGCGCAACATGAAAGAATTATTTGATTCGGTTTTCGATTGATGGACTGATATCGTAAATTATCAAGACCTCCGCTGTTTTAACCTAATGTCGTACGATAGCCAAATCCAATAATTGTTTTATAATTTATTCAAAATCATATACCATAAACATGATTAAGAATGAAGAAAACCTTCCAGTGATTGAAGCCATTTTTCCTGCTCAACAAACGCACCGTGATGTCAGAGTGCAGGCACAAAAAATGTTGAACAACGTTTACATACATGTTTGCAAGCCGATGGTTCCTTATAAACGTAAAGTCTTCCAAATGTGATATCAAGTTGTTTTGAAGACGACTAAAAGAAAATTATAATAAGCAAACTGTTCTAGTTTTGGGTGTTTTTGTGCTTGTTTCGGCGAACGTCGACACGGGTGAATAACGCACTACGCATGCTCGAAAGCTCGAAAGCTCGGAAACAAATTCGTAGACTGGTCGGATTTACGAGTAAAACCAGTGAAGGTTTACCGGCGTTTGTGTTATGCGGATTTCTCTCCTATTATTACCAAGGAAAGAAAACAACTAAAATAATGAATTAGGAAAAAAATAAGCCCTTACTTTCCGGTAAATTTTCAATGGTTTTATTCGTAAAACGAAAGCTATTAGGAATGAGCAGCGTTGCAATATGAGAAGAAACTTGAAACAAATATTTGAGTTATTTCTTAAAGAAACTTATAGAAACTGTTGAAGGGTTGCAGGAGTTACCAATAGATTCAAAAGAGAAAATATGGCGGCCATCTTAATGCGGTTAACAATGGATGCTAATGAGAAATCGTTTGTTACTCCAACATGGCCGCGATGATGTAACGTGCAATCAAGGAGTAGCACAATGAAAATGCTATCATCCATCACGCATTGTTGTAGGTTCTCGTAGCAGAGTTGCAGAAGTGTCACCAAAAGAGACACAAAAAACAGAATCAAGTGTGGCGTAGCGGTAAGAGTGCTCGCCTCTTATCGACACTACCCGGTTTCAAGTACCGCCGGGCTCGCTCGATGTCGCATGTGAGGAGTGAAAACAATTGATTGTCTGTTTTCTCATGCATGTACTTCGAGGGTTACATTCTTTCTCCGGGTTCTTCGGATTTCTTTCTCCCGAGATATCGGAAAAATTAATTTCTAAATAGTCCAGTTTCGAGTTCCAAATTACCGCTGTGTTTCTTGATTACACACTCATTTACTCAGGCTTAACCTCGAATCAGAGTCTAATTACTCGCAAAAACCAACGGTAAAGTAAAGAATGCACAACTTCAGCAATACGAACACTTTGAAACTTGACGGACCTTGACTGGAACACGTGAACATTCTTCATAAAATCGAGGCTAAGCATGAGTAAATGAGTCTGTAATCAAGAAACACAGCGGTAATTTGGAACTCGAAAAAGGGTCTATTTCAATTAAAATCCAGTGGAAGAAAAGCCATTCTACGGAACCGTTGTTAATAAGTGACATTTATTATTTATACATATTAATGAAGTTGATAACATCATGCTTACACTGCCACGAACGACGAGAGGTTCTGGAAGGCACCCTTTTCTATGTGAACGATCTTGTTATTTTGTAGTTTTCTTTGAGAATATTAACGACAAAAAGCTTGTTAAGTTGATTTTATGGATAAATATATAATAAACAGAATATTACATGGGCACTTGGAGATACGAATCTTATCTTCGAGTTTTGAAAAGATCTTCAACAGAAGAGATTTTCAACACGATAAGATAAATTTCGTATCTCCAAGTGCCCATGTAATATTCTGTTTATTATATATTTATCCATAAAATCAACTTAAACAGCTTTTTATTATTATAAAAAGTTTCTTTTTATAAAATAATAGCTTAAATACATATGGAAACTATATTTTCACATGTGAAAATATCAGTTTTTCGAAAATGAGAAATATAGGTATTTTATGGATAATTATATGATAATAAATGATAATAATAACAAACCATCACATCCAGAAGTATGCCGTTTTTTTCACAGTATAATTATGATAGATTAGGGTTGTCATACTTACACATTATTTAACCGCGCAAGGTTTTGGAAGGTACCTGTTTTTATCTGTCTTATCTTGTTATCTTGTAGATCTCTGAAGCAATGGTTTAACTGTTACTCAGTCATGTTTCTAAATGGGAAGGGGGTCTGTTTGGGAGGATCCTCCTAAGGGAAATTTTAAAATACGGTTTCCACAAACCCTATTTTGTGCCATACCAAACATTGAGTGTCGTATTTCCCTGTGTCTGTTGTCTGCGAGGCAGACCCACGAGCTAGCATCATCCCCGTATCCTTCCTCGATTTTCCAATTTTTTTTTTTACTTGTATTTTTTTCTTTTCTCTTCTTCAAAAATGTTCATGTCGAATTCGTTATAAAACGACGGCCTTTTTGTTTGCCGCTTTTCCGCACAATCCAAATATGGAATTGATCATACCATGGCCATATATGGAGTGAGCATTCTCTACTCCAACTTCGACGCTAACATATAGAGTAAAGCTTGATATTAATAAAAACAAATACGAAACTGAAAAAGGGAAAGGGGAGGGGGCGGCCTTATCGCCTTTCCTTAATCATCCCCTCAAATCAATTCGATTGTTTTGAGAATTTCAGATTATAGACAATTTCCATCTTCACTTTTGAGTATTAATGGTTATCCATCAAAGCTCTCCAGCCAATTGCTTCAGTAGTTCATAATCATGTAGCACGTATTAATTTGCATAATCTATATACTCACATTTGTGTCAGATACTTAATATTCTTAAATAAGTCTTGTTCTATTTGAGTTAGTTTGTTGTGATCTAGAGGGCTGCAACAAAGATTTCATAGTACAAAATAGATTTAAATAATGACAATGATAATTCTAATGATTACTATCATGATGATCACGAAAATGACGATGGTCACGACGTGGACGATAACGAAGATAATGGTTATAATATAAATCATTACCATATCATCAGCAATGTATTTTGTTAGAGCTTAAAGAGCAATACCGAGGCGGAAGTAAATACTCTTGTAATGATAAAGACGCCAAAAAAAAAACAAAAAAAAAAGACACGCAAACAAACAAACAAACAAACGAGCAAACAAACAAACAAACGAACGAACAAAATTTTTCAATTTATTTCTGTTCAAAAGAAAGTCAAAAGATTACAAAAACTTTAAAAGGAATCTGAGGCACCAGACACATCATAGCTTAAAATGTACATCAAACCTTGTTGATTTTGAAAATCGAAATGTTGCGAAATGACTTACGCCGGGCTCCCGGAATATCACGGATTTGATGGCTTGGGATGAATGTGGTGTGATGACGTCCTCGCTATCCAACATGTTACACTATCTGACGTCACCACACCACATTCAGCCCAAGCCATCAAATCCGCGATATTCCACAGGGAGCCCAGTTATATTATTTCGCATTTTTGACGGACGATATCACCCCAAAAAACGCATTTCATGGAATTTTCATTTCGATTTTCAAAATCAACAAGGTTTGATGTACATTTTAAGCTATGATCTGTCTGGTGCCTCAGGTTCCTTTAAAAAAATAGATAAAAGATGTCAACTGTGTTAGTTACAATAACAGCCAATGAAAGTGAAGTAAATCAAAGCCCCAAAATATCACTTAAATGCAATTAATTAAAGTTAGTAAACTTACACATAACGAAGCCGCTTGCAATCATCAAAAATGCCATTTTCAATGTGGCTTATTTCGTTGAATGATAGGTAACTGAAAACAATTAAATTTATTTCATATCGCAAAAATAAAACATAAAGTTAGTAATCGTAATATAATAAAATTGAAGGGTCACCAGGGTATCGGCCAAAGAACCAATCACGCTGAAAATTTCTAAAGCAATATCATTTTAATGTACATATATAAACTTAATCAGTAATATCAAGACTTTGCTTTAGCAATTTAATTTGCCATGCCGAGATTGAGAAAAAAAAGGATCCAGTTGGTATTGAAGTGCATTTTGGAAAAGAGACGCCATATTTGAAATATTCAATGTCGTTGCTTTGATAATGACGTCTATCAAGACACCGAAACGTCAGCGGCGTTTTAAATCACTTGTTTTCACCGTTAAATGTACAAATAATTCCATCAAAATTCTTTGAAATATGTCTCCTTAAACAGCCCTAATATGCATTGGAAAGCTTTTTTCCTCAGCCTCGGCATGGCTAGCTTATAAGTGTACGGCCAACGCACGTGCAAGCGCAAGCAAAAGGAAGTGTGAATTACAGTAAAATTTTTGATGTAAACAAGCTAGCACTATTTGGCGATTGTTTACTTTAATATATTTAAATTGGCTTTTCGTTTGCATTTGCGTTGCATTGGCTTTAGATAAATATTCAAAGTATATCAATATTAGATTTGATTTACGTACAGAATATAAAGATTATGAGTGCCAGTGAAGGTGCCTTTTCTCAGGTGAGTTATTTTGTTGTTTTGAAGCTGACTAAAAAGTTGTAATTTTAATTTTTTTATTTTTTGCTCGCAGGCCCGTGTAACACAATAGAGAGTTTTAGATTTACGTTCACGGCAAACGTGAAACGTCAGTTGATCAGTAAAAAATTATTTTAAATTACTGTAAAAGAATCGCAAAAAAGTCCAAGTAGTAGAAAAACGAAAGTGTATTTGCGCTTGGTGAGAAGGTTTGTAAATAGTAAAGTAAAATAAAGGAAAACTATGAAAATGTGGTCACGTTTGCCGTTTGCAGGGAGAAACAAAAGTCAATCTAAAACTCTCTAATAGGATTCAGGGTCCCGAGGTAAACCCCGTAAGATCACCATACCCGTCCCGCAATCAACCCATTAAGAAATCATTAGTAAAGACATTTAGGGTCGTGACTGCCAGTGTTCCTTTACATCCTCAGTGGTTCTTTTACGTCCCCCCGTTGCAGGGCGAGGAAGTGTGGAAAGACGAAACCGCCATTTTACGTGGTCATCGGAGCTATGTGAAAATCTAACCTTTAGTAGTTGTTACTACAAAGGCAGCACTTTTTCCTCAGATTTTTTAAAAATCCCGAATATTGGTTCGGCCTGGACCCAAACTACGAGCTCCCGAAATGGTGAAAAGCATAAGATGGAGTGAGTAGTGGCACTCATAGGCAAATAAGATTGGAAAGACAACAACCCAAAAAATTCACATTATAGTTTGAGATAGACGTAAGAGAAAGTATATATTACATGAATGATTTTTATATATCGAATTCACTTACATTTCTTGCAGCTGTGTATTGGTCTTGAAAACACCTTCGTCTAAGTATGTTATATGATTGTGGTGTAGGTATCTTTAATAATAACCCAAAAACAAAGTACGCAGCCTTTTAATGCGATAAGTAAAATACACTTCTTCTATAAACTGCTTCTATTTTATGGTATTTTCATGAACAATTTGGTGTCAAAATAGCCAAAAATACATGCAGGTTTAGATAGACAACAGTAAGAGAGTGTATATGTTTCATGATAACATTCAGATACAAAACTTACGTACATATCTCTCAGCTGTGTATTGTTCTTGAAAACACCTTCGCCTAAGTATGTTATGTTGTTGTGATCTAGGTATCTTTAATAATAACGCAGAACAAAGGGCATTTAACTGTGATAAATAAAATGGTACTACTACTACTAGTGCTATCTGATGCTAATCGTGAACAATATGGTGTCAATGGTTTAAGCTGATGTTGCACGGGACGATTTGCAACGACAATTTTTCGCGATACGACCCGACGATTTTTAATACATGTTAAACGAGTCAACTTTTCGCGCAATGTTCGTTCGAAAATCAACATGTTAAACGGGACGATTTTAGCCGGATTTCAAAGACTCCATCTTGTTTGTTGACAGCGCTTCGCTCCTATGAGAGTATTGAAATGCATTTTGGGTATGCGTCGCGCGAAAAATCGTTGATGAAGCTGTTACGCAAATCAACTTGCGTTGCCGAATCCGAAAATTGTTATACGTGGCATGTTACACGGCATCAACTTTTTGCGCAAGGGCATATTGCGAAAAATGGTCGTTGCGAATGGTCCAGTGTAACATCAGCTTTAGAGGTATGTTGCATTCGGGTATAAGTTCGTCGCTGGCGGGATTTTACAGCCTTTATACATATATTTCACAAGTAACCCAAGCTATGTATGAGTGTGCTTAAAAAAGTATACATAGAAAATTTATTAGAAATAAATAGATAAAATAAATAAATCATATTTGAATTTTCATATCTTATTTCATCATTCATGTGGTTCTGGTTAGGGTCTCAACACAACATAGAACCGCTGTTAAGTGTTGGTATCTTTGGTTTTTTGCCTATTTTTTCTATTTTTGAAAACTAAGGTTTTGCGTTCAAACTTTAATGAAATGAGGACAGTTAGGGGCGGTAATAAACCTTTTCAGCTTCGAATGGATTTGATCATCAAATTGCCCATTTGAGATCAAATGACACTCCCTTGAAGATTGTCCTTTTATGACGAGCATGTTAAAATATTTACACATGAAAGAATCAACTCCCAGGAGCGTAATCACATGGTCTGAAATGTGCACAACAAACAACGAAGCTAAAAAGGTCTATTTGCCTTTGAGTTTAAAGGTCTATTTGCCTTTGGTTATTCCTTCTGTGAGAATGGTACTTACAGATACATAATACCCCGATTCTCCCAAAATGCGTCTTTTGGTATATGAGATATTTTATTACCAGACACGTATCTGTAGTAAACATAGTTTTTAATTGGCCTATTTCATAACGACACAATATATTGTTTAGTTCGAGTGAAGATAAAATAGAGGATATTACATGGCCCCACGAAGACATGGATCATTTTAATCTTCCAGTGTTGATGTGATATCTTACCGAATGAGCGCAGCGAAAATCCGTATCTCCAAGCGGCCATGTGATATTTTGTTTGATATATAATTATCGACGGAATACGATTTTGATGGATTTTTACTATTTAATGTGATTCCTAAGAATTCTTTCTAATGTCGCTATTTTCGCAATTGAATATATTACATAAAAAATAGATATTTCATCGATGATTATATATGAATTATTGATATTTAATTATATTTTGATAAAACAATTTTATGTGATGTTCTACTTTGTGTTTGTGTGTGTTCTGTTGATTTATGTGACTTTGCTATATATAAAATAAGAGGTACTATTCGAATGATCCTGTAGTTAGGACTTCCATTAGTGACATTGGGTCGATCGTGATTGTTGTTGTTATTGTCGTCGTCGTTGTTGTCGTCGTCGTCGTCATCGTCGTCGTTTTTGTTGTTGTTCCTTTTTCTGTATTTAGCTTCTTTGCTTACAACATAATGTAGAATAAAATAAAGTATTAACTTTGCAGGGTATTTGTAAAAGAGTACTAGTACAAATAATTCGTCATTGATTTGTTTCTAAAGTACGTATAGCTAATTATTACATACAGCCTGTAGAGTCGAGTTTTATTCAAAATGCTCCTTGGAAGATGAGTGAGCATATTGTTAGATATTTTCCTAACAGAAAGAAGTTATTATCAGCATTGATCATGTATCTTTATATAATCAATTGACTTGCTAATGACGTTATGTAAGAGTCGAAACGTGTTATTATATTTTTAGTAGTCTTCTTAATGGTTTTAAGATTTTCTTAGCGATCAATTTTAATTTGTATAGGAAATCGCACGATCTCGAATACAATTTGGAAATTAATAGACACGAGTAATGTTTTAAACGTTCTTATAATTGCACGAGCCTTTAGGCGAGTGCAATTAAAGAACTTTCAAAACATTACGAGTGTCTATTAATTCCAAATTGTACGAGAAGATCGTGTGATTTTTTGTTTATAGTTCACTCAACAAAATTTCAGTAAAAAAATCGAAGCGACGCCGTTCATCTTTGTCTATTTGGCGGCCGATTTTCAGTCCATCGTGCAACTGAAATGCATAAAAAAGATTAGTTCTTACGGTTTTAAAATTTTATTTATATGTTTTTTTAAGAACAAAATGATAGAAAATAATTTTACATTCCAAGTTTTGGCCGTGTTGCCATAGCGACTTAATTCGGTACTACTACGGAGTACAATTAACGCTATAATTGTACTCCTCTCGACCAATCAGAGTCGATTAATTTTGTTGAGTGTACTATAATATAGTATATTGGTTTTGCATGTAAAGTTTAATTAAATACAGGTTAAATTAGTTAAACTTACAAATCTGAAAAATAAAGGTTTTCTTTAAAAAGATCATTCGGTAGCTTGCTCAATTGGTTGTCGGATAAGTCTCTGTTATATAAAAATAAAACAGTTAAGCATAAAACAATTAAATGATTCACTACAGATGAGATAGAGGTTTGTAAATGTCAAGTTCAATAACCTCAGAGAGATAAAGCTTTGTAAATGTCAAAATTACTAACGATATGGTATGATCGAAGTTGGCTATTGTTATAATTAAAATAATCAAACTATGGGGATACACTAACCATGGGCCACGCGAAGAAAGTTAAACGAAATAACATAGAGTGACATAAAATAGTTAAATTATTTACTACAGATGAGATAGAGGTTTGTAAAAATTGAATTCAATAACCTCAGAGAGCTGATAGACTTTTGTAAATGTCAAAATTAGTAATGATATTGTATGATTGAAGTTGGCTATTGTTATAATTAAAATAATCTCACTATGGGGATACACTAAACTTGGGCCACGTGAAAAAAGTTAAAAGAAATAATATGGAAACCAATGAATCAGTCAAACTTAAGTCAAATTTGAACCAGTCAGGAGAAACAACGAAGCAAAGATATCTAAGAACAAAACTTAGATAGTATCGACAACCGTGGGAATAAGAGGTTGTGATTGGCTGAGATCAATGTAATACTAATTTTGCTCTCTCCTGATTGGTTGAAGTCTTATCAATTTCAAATGTTGTTCAAGTGGTCTCGGTTAGTGTGTCCGCAAAGTAATTAACTTTCAACCATTTTTATCTATACTCGACTGGCGAACTAAACAAAATTTCCAATCATCAACCAAAATCAAACAGTCTGAGACAGCATTGTTTTGATCGACGAATCCAGAACCCATACTTCTGCCTGTGCTAGTGGAATAAAAAAATGTCACGAAAATGAGGGCAACTTACATAATCCAAATATAACGGTTTTCTTTAAAAATGTCTTTCGGCAGATGCTTTAGTTTGTTGTTTTTTAACACTCTATAAAATATCAATATTTTAATTTGATTTCGGATTATGTATTATCAGAATAGTTTTTTTTTAAATGTTATATAAAGTCAATAAACTATTATTGTTGAGGAAAAACTGATCTACAGTCCAAACTTTGTACGATTTAATTTTATTAAAGTAAGGTTACGAGGTCTAAAGCCGCACAGAACGAAAGCAAAGCCCAAGATGAATTATCCACACTTCAGGACTCACCGAATGAACGTTTTGGAAAGACCAAATTTGCTTCTAGCAGCAACTTCAAGAGGGACTACACATTTATACCTGTGTGATGTAGCTGTCATAAACTGCTGAGGGGTCAGATATTTGATATTAGCCGTTCTGAGTTTGAGGAAAAGACCAGGTCGAGTTAGTATTACAGTGCATTGTGGGTCGGTTATAGAGGACATATTGCCAACAGGAAGACGTATATTTAGTCCCCCTGAAACGACCCCAAATTGCAGTGCAAATCCAAACCGACCCAGTCTCTTACTCAACCTCGGAACGGCTAATAGTTTTTTTTATGTAAGCACTAATCTCGGACACTATTTTTTCTTGGGATTTGCATCGATGTTCTGAAAAAAAAAATAAAGCCAAAACAATAAATAGATTCAATGTCGATCGGCAATAAGCCTATAGGGTTCATTGACTCCTCAGTTTCTCGGTATTTAACTCTTACAAACATAATAGGGGTTTGAATCATTGTTGGTAATTCCAGTTTTTATTTTTATTTTTGTTTTAAATTCAACTTACATAACCCGAACATAAATAATTCTCCAAAAAATTTCTTCTGGAAGATCTGCAAGGTCGTTGTCCTCCAGCTCGCTAGAAGATAAAAAAGCATTTCCATTGGAATTATTTAGATTGTTCATTGCAAACTAAAAAATAGTTACAACTTAAAGTGAAGATTAAAAACAAACGAACAAACAAACAAACAAACAATGAAAAGTGACACGTAATTTGAGGTGGTGAATGACCCCAAAAAATGTCATAGTTTGAAAGTTGAAGTTATAAAGGTTTTCGCATGCCAAATGCTAATAACTGTGACGTGTGAGGAGGCATTTATGTTTATTTTTTGTTCCTTGTAATTCTAAACACCGGCTTCTACTATTGCATTAAGTAACGATACCGTTTAGAACGATAGCGAGAACAACAGGCCCGCGGCATGGGCAGCCGTTTAAGATTTGGACTACGGCAGTGCTAATTAAATTATATTTTTCAATCTTATTGGCTTAAATTCGAAAAGCGCAACAATTCAAACTTATTTTCGTTCTTGTTCTTATACAAGTCCGGTATAGTTGCCGTAAATTGGCGAGCAGACTCGTTGAACAACGATTGATAACATAGGCGAGTTTGGAACAAATTGTATGTGGGAAACGATTTCCGAGTGTTCCCCACTTAAGCAATAGAAAACTTTTTCCGTGTTTACATAGCCTGATAGCAACACGAGGGGAGGTTGGGAGAATTCGAGACAGTTATGCAAACCCGAGACGTAGTCGAGGGTTTGCATAACTGTCGAGAATTCTCCCAACCCCCCCGAGTGTTGCTATCAGGCTATGTAAACACAGAGAAAAAAGTTTTCTATTGCTTTTATAAAATAAATACTAAGGGAAAACATTACCACTTGCAAGAAAATAAATCTTTATTTGAATTTGATTCTCATATCAAAATACCAATTCTCCATACATCACGAACTTTGATCGTTAGCCAATCAAATTTCGTGTAATAAACGCCAAGGAGGCAAATGTGAAGCGAGAAAGAATCGCTAGCTATTTTCAACATTTATCATTCTAAAACTTTAAAACAAATACAAAGAAATGTCCAAAGATTGAATATAAATCTTAATAAAAGATTTCAGAATTGATTATCTTTACGAAAGTGATCAAAAGTAGATAACTGAGTGTCACTGTGACTGGAATTCTCGGTTGAAAGAAACGTGGTTTTGCTCAATTTGACAGCCAGAAAACATGGCAGCGTAGTTGATTGTTTCGTCTCGCCTCGTGAAGATATTTTGTGGAGCTGAAGAGCTATCGCTGGAAAAAGTTTGAAGCTGCTGACTGTTTCCTTGAAATACTTGTATTCCTTATCGGGCGGTGCATTTAAATCATGAGAAAGCACGTCGCTGAACAACCGAAGCTGTCCTGACGAAGGACGTGTGTTGTACCTCCTGAGGGAATTCTCTTTGCGGTGACCAACGAGAGATTGTCATGATATTACGATCAGAAAGACCTGTATGAGACCATAGGGTTATGCCTGAGGCCCTTACTCAAGTCAAAATTTGGAACTTCGTCTTCAAAATACATTTTTGGGGGCGTTTTTTTTCTCGAAAGAAACTGTAAATTTTTGAACTTATACCGGGAAAACAAGAAAGTTGTGACGTCAAAACTGTGTTTACATACCCTCATGCAAACATGGCTATCAACCAATCAAAGCGTGCGTACTATTTAATTTATTTTATAAATATGATTGGTCTAAAAAAAATTCGGACGATAATTCCGATGTATCTTTGGTAAACGGAATAACAATTCGGTACTATTTCGGCGTTTTTCCGTAAAAAATACAATGACTATTTTTTTCGGCCAATCAGACAGCTTGGATATAATTATTTAAGCCAATTATAGAAATCTTCACTGCGCATGCCTTGCCGTTGGGTGCTATCGTTCTAAACGGCATCGTTACTTAATTTCTATAAAAGCAATGGGTAAAACGAGGACGTATTTCAAATTGAATTTATCTGTGTCAGTAATGTTTTGTATAATAAATGATTACCCCCCATACGTCACAGTCGTTCGGTCATTAGCATATGACATGGAAAGACCTATATAATCTCAAGAAGCCGCACTGAACTGTTAATTTTTTTGTTGTCATCCAACAGCGTAGTATGAAATTACCCTATGTAGAATCAATACTGAGAATATTGTCAGAAGGGAGATAGGCACTTTAATTACTGAAACTAATCCAGCCACTGTAATGTACTGCATGTAATGTACGATGCAAATCAGAGCATGAATAATAAATAATAATAATAATAATAATAATAATAATAATAAAAACGTGCTAGGAAACTGATAATCAACCATCAGCAAGGTCCATAGTTTTTTATATATATTTTTTTACAGTGGCGTACAACAGGGGCAGTGTGTTGACAAAAAAGTAGAATCATATTTACTTACAGACGAAAAAGATCCGTACAATAAGCAAAGGCATCTTTTTCAAGTCGTGTTATCCCATTGTTACTGAGCGAGCTAAAAAGAAACAAACGTACAAATAAACTGCCTGACTGCCTGACTGCCTGACTGCCTGACTGCCTGACTGCCTGACTGCCTGACTGCCTGACTGCCTGACTGCCTGACTGCCTGACTGCCTGACTGCCTGACTGCCTGACTGCCTGACTGCCTGACTGCCTGACTGCCTGACTGCCTGACTGCCTGACTGCCTGACTGCCTGACTGCCTGACTGCCTGACTGCCTGACTGCCTGACTGCCTGACTGCCTGACTGCCTGACTGCCTGACTGCCTGACTGCCTGACTGCCTGACTGCCTGACTGCCTGACTGCCTGACTGCCTGACTGCCTGACTGCCTGACTGCCTGACTGCCTGACTGCCTGACTGCCTGACTGCCTGACTGCCTGACTGCCTGACTGGACTGCCTGACTGCCTGACTGCCTGACTGCCTGACTGCCTGACTGCCTGACTGCCTGACTGCCTGAAAGAGTACATTTTTGCAAAAAAAAAAAAAAAAAATTACCACAGGCTTTAAAGTTCAGATACTTACAGTATTTGTAATTTCTTTGTGTTGTTAAAAATACTTCCTTTAAACTCCGTTATCTTATTGGACGAGAGTTCCCTAAGTATTTGACAGAATTAAATATGGTCAAGGCCATCCTTCTATATAAGGACAATTTGCTTCTAATAAATATGTATATAAAAAAATTCCTCTAGGAATTCAATGCAAGGGGTCTATTTAGCGATATATGTACATATATATGTATCCCTTTTTTCCTATTGTATGCTAAATTGTCAAAGTTTTAGGGATTCGGTGCATATATATATGTATATGTATACATATATATATATATATATATAGGTGTTCGTGATGCTCTTCAACAATGGCTACCTTCTGAGATAAACAAAAGTCACACCTGTTAGAACCACACTTGTATGATGATGCGAACGATGCGATGCCCTAGTTAAGTGTAAAATCCAAGTTATTGTTCATATATGTTTTGACAGCTCAACAATCACTCCAAGTCTTTCAGACAAAGGAAATAGTGCCACGACTCTGAGCGGTCAAAACACATATGACACCTTAAGGACATATAACGTGAATTTCATCTCTTACCTACTATCCCACTATCTCCTAATCATGCAAAATGCCATGTTAAATCAGGTTTTTGTATTTTTAATTGACTCTGGCTTGAAAATGTGGTTTATTGTTTTGCTTTGTGCATCATCAAACAATTACAATTGCGTACAGTTTCCAAAGGTTGATAATGTCCTTGAAAACCTGATCATTTGTTAGTTGGTTCAGTCGATTGCCAGTTAAGTCCCTGGATATGCAAATTCATTATATCAATAATCAACACCAAATTTATCAAAGCGATTAATACCGACACTGACACTGACACCGACACTGACACTGACATTGACATTGACACTGACACTGACACTGACACTGACACTGACACTGACACTGACACTGACACTGACACTGACACTGACACTGACACTGACACTGACACTGACACTGACACTGACACTGACACTGACACTGACACTGACACTGACACTGACACTGACACTGACACTGACACTGACACTGACGCTGACACTGACGCTGACACTGACGCTGACGCTGACGCTGACGCTGACGCTGACGCTGACGCTGACGCTGACGCTGACGCTGACGCTGACGCTGACGCTGACGCTGACGCTGACGCTGACGCTGACGCTGACGCTGACGCTGACGCTGACGCTGACGCTGACGCTGACGCTGACGCTGACGCTGACGCTGACGCTGACGCTGACGCTGACGCTGACGCTGACGCTGACGCTGACGCTGACGCCCATGGTAAGCATCCCTGTTCTCTATTGTTGAGCGTTTTGACATTCTTTTATGTGGAAAATGAGAC
Organism: Actinia tenebrosa; assembly: GCF_029948245.1. Classification (NCBI taxonomy): domain Eukaryota; kingdom Metazoa; phylum Cnidaria; class Anthozoa; order Actiniaria; family Actiniidae; genus Actinia; species Actinia tenebrosa. The sequence goes on from NW_028292570.1 coordinate 5,497,439, forward strand.
CAAAAATATTTACTTACAATACTTTAAGCGATACTAATCCTCTAAACGCCCCTGTTTCTATCACGGTAATGTTATTAAAAGAAAGATTTCTGGGGAAAAAGTTATTATGATTTAAAATTTATTTTGACTTACAAAATATATTTTCAAATAAATATTTTAAGTTTTTAGAGAATTTAATAAATAGAAGATTCTCAAAAACGAAGATGTATAGCACAAAACAAAAAACAAAAAAAAAAACGTCATCAATAATGCTAGGACTTTTTTGAGTATAATTGACTACATCAACTTCATTTCTTAATTTAATTCTCTACTTTCACATCCCACAATGCCTTGCGTATTGAGGGGGTAACCAATTAAATAACTATCCCAAATTGAAAAGTTTCTTAATTGAATTTATACTTTACCTGCTTTTATCTGTACAATACTGATTATCAGTTTATTCCACGTTATTCCTGCGTGTAGAGATGATCAAGAGTTTTGGTCTTATAGAAAAGGTATTAACCTACTTCTATCTTTTTCTATTTTTTACTTCTTCATTTTATTTTTGGATTCCAAACAAGGTATTGTAACATTGTCTGATCAGCCTTCAGCAAAATAAGTGCATTTTTACCCTCTGGTTACCCCCCAAAGACGAAAAGTATTATAGGGAAGTGAAAGTAGAGAATACTGTTTTTTCCCTAGGCCTCATTCTGTATTTGAACTAAATATTGATTATTCAAAATTTACTAGACTTGCAATGGTATAGGTGGGCGTTGTGTTCATAAACATATCTATCGTGATGTTAATGTGCCAGCCATTCTAACAATAGGTTTTTAACTTTGCTTCACTGGAATGTCCAATAGATTTCTAGGCGGTAATTTAAATAACTATTCAAACAAAACAAATGCAGTGATCGCACGCCCACCTATAGATGAAAATCTAAAACACAAAGCTAAGGCCAAAAAGGGAATTCTTTGTCATGAAGACCTTCACCTTATTGAGTACTTTTTTGATCACGATTTACTTACAGTGTAAACACATGTTTAGGAATGTCCTTGGGAACTGAGCTTATATTTTGGCAATTTACGACCAGTTCGTTTTCGTATTGGTAACTTGTACATGTGCAACTAGTTGGACAAACTGTGGCAGAAGGCAGATTGTTAATAATATTTGATTTGATTACCGTTTACCTTCTTATCATTTTATGATGCAATCAGTGCTATAGCTTTTACTGTGTGGCTTTGTCAATGGTGGAAAGACGACAACTAAGTCCAATAAGAAAAGCAGTCCTTTAAATATTTTTATTACATATTTTTCATGAGAGGATACGTTGTCCAAAGTCGTAAGTGTCTCAGATGAAGGTTAAATCATCGAAAACATTGTTCACTTTATTTTACAGCGTTGTTGAGAGAAGTTGGACCCGGAAATATGTCATCACTTCAAAGCTTTATTGTATCTTAAAACACTCATTGATAATTCATAAGCTTATGGTCCAATTGGAGCCACCATACACGTCGCGTGCATCAACCTTTATACCCGATAAAGTCCTCTTCATTAGTATTCAAGTGATTTTATATAAAGACGCATGTGGATGAAGTATGCATCCAAGTTTAGATGAAGACATAGAGCTTCATCAAGGTCATAGTCAACCCTAATGATCTTTGACTAACGTGCCTGTCTTTGCCTTGGCACGCAATATCCAACGTGTGGGAGCTTCTATTGAATATGGTTGCGCATGCCCCTGACGTCAAATCTCTATCGAAGTATAAAATCCATGTTCGTGACGTGTATGGTGGCTCCAGTTGAACCAAAATCTTATAAATTGTTCATGAGTGTTATAAGCAGTTCAAAAAACTCGTAGATCGTGTTTTATCAGGTATAAAAGCACTCGGCTACGTCTCGTGCTTTTATACCTGATAAAACACTCCTACTCGTTTTTTAAACACTACTTATTGTCAGCCTACAACGACAGGTAAACACTGCACGTCATGTGCTATCAAGCAGAGAGTATTCTTATTCATAGTATCAAACAGCTGAATGAATCTTATGAATCTCATTATCAGCCTACAATATGACATGCACTGCCGGTCGTGTGTTATTAATCAGATTATACACTCAGTATACGCGTTTCGCATTAAGAAACATCTGAAACATAGAACATAAGAGCTGAGACCGAAATGGCACATGGGAAATGACATAATTCTCTTATCCTCTCTATTTCATTACACGCTCCGAACGCATAATTTATTCCTACCTTGATTGGTCTGAGCGACTACTGCACATATCGTGAAATATATCACCAGTAAAAGTGAGTTGAACAGCGCCATTATTGCTTATATCTGTTATCATGAAGAAAAGAAAGGACTAACTTCATTTAAATGTTGTTCGTTATCTTGTTTTCCTAAAAAGAAGAAGGAGATAAAAAGCGAATAATATTTCGGGAAACCCCTTCGTAAGGTGTTAAATGATGTAGAATTATAGTTTTACCGATTATTCTTATCCTTATAATTATTTCTATTCATTTTTTATTATCTATTATAAAACAATTGCTATAAATCTCGCGTTCTGATTGGTTGATAGCGCGTGCTTTATGAGAGCACACAGCACACTCGCTCACTTTCAGTTGCGTCATTCCTATCTAAAATAACGATTATTGTAATTTTTATTTCATAAAAGAAATAAGAAACTTGCTTGCTGTGCAGTGTGGAGTTACGATTGGTCGAAAACCATGTTTGATGAGGATATCAAAACACGCTCGCGTCATCCTTTACAAATACATCAGAAAAATACGAAATTTTTTTCGTTTTTTTGGCGCGTTTGTTATTTCATAACACTTGGGATGTTGAGAGTATCTGTTAAGTGTATCCTTTTTCTCGTCGAAAATCGCTTGCTCGCAATCCATATAAGTCGATAACGCGAGCATTAAAAAATGAATGGACTGCTTGGATTCTTTTTTCAAATGACCGTCTTATAACCTGTATGATGTGTAAATATTCATTAATGCATGCAAATAACCTTGGCTTGAATTTGAGCCACCATCCAACATTTGGTGATGCTTTGGCAGTAACTTAGATTTAAAAAATTCGGCCAAAGTACCTTTTTATTAAAAATTTTTTCATAATTTTTTCTTTAATTTTCCTTTCCTAGTTTTATTTTTTGATGTCGCTTACTTTACTTCAAACTTTCCTAGTAAGAGCATTGAAGTGCCTGAACACTTAACAACCCGAAAACATAGCGACAAATGAAATTCTTAATTCAGTTAGTTATTTTGACAGAGTGCTCCCCACAATGGTATAATATTTCGAATTGTAATTTAAGATTTTATAGAAAACCAAAGGAGGCAGAGGGAATCATAAATATAAAATAATACAGTTGTCAAAAAATAGAGAACATATAAATTCAAGCAAACTAATATGGGAAAGCTATTTTCTTGTTTTGTTCTGTTTCTTTCTATTTTGATGTCTTTTTGTTTTAAGAGTGATTTTATTTGGCCCGTAAAAAAAACTAAAGATAATACATAGACGTAGACACAAATTCCATCGTTTTCTATTGTTTTGCTTGACACTGAGTCACTAGTCATACAACTTTGTTTCAGGGGGCATGTAAAGTCAATCTAGAAAGAAGGAAATCCCAAAGAATAAGATGGTTCGTGTTGTCAGACTTTGTAAAGTTTTTTGAATCTAACTGTACTTACAAGCTGAATGTATTGTATGTGTTATGTCTTCACATCTTGGTCGTTATGCGAATGATTAGTTTTGGAAAAACACGGCTATGTTTAAAGGTGTTAACTGTAATAATCTCACAGCTGTGCTGAAAAGTTTCATTATGCGTTGGACATTTTTATTATAAAAACATACGTCGCATAAGGTGTTTTTTTTCAGGTTTTTGAAAAATTTCTTCCTCATGAATATCTCCCCAGTTTACATCTAGATCGTTATTGAGTCGAAAGCAAAAATATGCCCATAGAAAATCACACGATAATATAAAAACATTGAAAATACACACGTTCTCTTCAAAAAGTAAATTTTTGACAGTTTTATTTTTGAACACACAAGAAAGCTGATTTGTCGACCTTAAGATATTTTCCATCCAATATTTATTCAAACTGGTCATATATTTTGATATGGTGTACTGTAAAAGTGGATATTCCATCCATCCATCCATCCATCCATCCATCCATCCATCCATCCATCCATGTAAGTGTATTTACAATCGACTGGGATACGGTTAACACGAAAGAGACCTTATTTTTAAATTTTACAATTCAGCGTCTTATTCATGTTATCAAGAAACGCATCATTTGGTAATACCAATTTGGCCGCAAACATACTCCTCTTTAAAAAAGTGAATTCCCATTAACTGGAATATTACATCGAAATTTAAATGCTCCTCAAGTATTATTTATTTTTTTAGTATCTATGCCTATCTTTATACAACGTTTGGTATATCTGTGGCCAGGTCTGTGTAAATTATTTCGTGGCCTTTTTCTGGGCTAGGAACAAATGAATCCTGACTATTCAATTTTACTCATAGTTTCATATCTTAGTCTTTGATCGTCCCTCCTATCGTCCCGGATCCTTGCCGAGGCAGGTTTTCTTGCACTTTTCTATTTTAAACCAAGAAAATGGTAAAACCAGCTGTGACCATATTTTTCATATTTTCGTAGTTTTTGAATAGTCTCTCTTTCTCTTTCTCTTTCTATTTCTCTTTCTCTTTCTCTTCTTTCTCTCTCTCTCTCTCGCCCAATCTTTTACTTCCTTCCTTCATTCCTTCTTTCTCTTTTCTTTCTCTCTTTCCAACATCCATTTTGTGATATCTTTGGTCCCACATTGGGCCATCTGTAATGCATAAAGTTAACATCAATTTCTAGATAATGCGATCATAAAGGTTAAGTGCATATAGATTATATCAAATATAAATTAACCTACAAACCTGGCACCCATGGCAATGGATGGTTAACTAACAGACATTACTAGATAATCGTTTATGTAATATTTTTTATGGACCTCCTCTGAAATCTTTGTTCGGTAATATTTTAAAGAACCCCGAAAGCACGAATATATATGAATTAATATCATGTCATGGTTTCATCTGTTCCCGTCCAGATGTTGCGAAATCAATTCATTCAGTCTCATGCTATTGGACAAGTATATTCTGGAAGTTACTTGGGGAAACAGAAAGTCCTTTAGCTCTTTGCAACTCTTTACTCTTTGGGGGTCCATTATTAACCATTCCGAAGTTAAGGGGATAAACTTGGTCGAGCTGTCGTTGCGGTGCATTTTGGAGCTGTTTTAGGGTATATATTCCAAGATGGCGCCTATTTCGTCTCCTAAAACAGCCCCACATACACTGAATGTCAGCTCGACCCAGTTTTTCCTTGACCTCTTTTTCCCCTCCTTCTAGTTTCTCGGTGCTGACCAAGAGGAACGTGGACCCTGGGTACTAGATTGCCAACTCTGACGCAGACGTTCGTAGGGTTTGTCACGCAACGCTTCCCCCCTACGAAAATCCCAACCTTACTACTTTCCAAAGACCTTTTTCGAGTTCCAACTTAACGTTTCTTGATTATAGAATTATTTACTCAGGCATAGCTTCGTATCAGTGTCTGAACATTCACAACTACAAACGGTAAAGTAAAGAACCCACGAGTTTAACAATAATACAATACAAAATACAATACAATAACTTTATCTATCCTTGAATTAAAGATAGCAAGTACATGCTAATATCTCCACGTAAAAAACACTTTGAAATTCCACGGACCTTCGTGGAACACATGAATATTCTACACAAAGTCGAGGCCTACCCAAAGTAAAGGAGAACTCGAATCTGGAGTATTGTTCGAGTTTAGTATATTGCTTCACGTAGCCGAATCAAAATTTAATTAGTTGAATAAAAGCTGAATTTGGAAACTTAGATATATCTTTATTACCACCTGATTTATAATTTACAGATTACAACTTTTGCCTTGTCGTTAAATTTTAATTCAATTTGCAAAAAAAAAAAAAAAAAGGAACATGCAAAGACATTAATTTGTGGTGATCACAACCCTCACAATACATGACCATTTTTTTTAAATAAAAAAAGTCTTGGGGGATATCGATTTGCAGACAAACTTTTAAAACAAAGACTTTGGCTCCAAAATTGGCCGCAACCAGAGCCTCCCCCTCGTTTCTCGGTGCTGGCCAAAAGGAAATTGGGCTCTGAGCGCATAATTGTAATGCATAGCAAATTACAGTGAAGCGAGTCATGTTGAGAAATGCATCGTTACTGCGCATAAGGAGACTACCATTTGTAGGTAGCCATTAGCAGTTATCTCGGCCAATCAAAACGGCAGACAAATAATTTGAATGATAATATACTTTGTTTCAAGAGGGTATGTAAAAGATTTTGCATTAATAAACTGATGAACCTCATCGTTTTCCACGTGATTTTAACGAACTGCAATTTGCCAAGTGTCGTTTATTTTCAATGGACTACCACTATCATCACACGCGCCCCTCATGTTAGAGGGACCTTGACTATGACATGAAAATAAATGCTTATTGTCCCCCTCAATTCCAAATGGGTAATTATTAATTCGTTGCCCATGGCGGTAACCGTAATTACCCCATTTGTCGACTTGAATGGTAGTGCTGTTTATTTCACCCCAAAGGGAACAGTTTTGGGCCAGAATAGACGTGTCCTCGGGCAGTCGATCAAACGAGCCACATGCAGTGGGGAAAACTGAGACCTCTCGAGTCGTGAAAAAATGTATAACATCTTGGCCAGCGGTATCGTTCTTGGTCATGATGCTCACGACTCTACCTACTGATTTCTTGTAACAATAGAAATGGATTTGATGGAACCCCATCTTTTGGTGAATATCCAGCAAAGCCTTTGAAGTTGGGATGATACTTCTGTTGTTGTTGTTGTACTGGCCAATGATACGATAATTGTTGTATCCCCTGATTTTGTGGTAAAGAAGGGCTTTCCAAATAGAGTCGTTTGATTTTAGTCCAGCCACCTATAAATATGCAACAGTTAAGTGTAATAATAATGATTTATGATTTATTCAGCGCTCGTTCTGTGTAGATATAATCAAAAGCGACTTGCATCGAGTGCCTCAGTGGTTCTTTTACGTCCCTCCCATATTGGTTAGTAATAATAATAATGATAATAATAATAATAATAATAATGATGATGATAATAAATGAATATGATAGCACACAAGTGCTAGTTTGAGCGAGCTAAAGGACAAAAATTTAATAGCTATGACAAAAATGTTAAAAAAAAAAGAAAAAAGAAAAAGATACACAATAATAAAAATATTTAGATCTTATTAACCGAGCGGGAGGTCTGTACGAGATAATCTTGACCGAGGTCGGAATGTACAGACTGAGGTCAAGATTATCTCGTACAGACCGACCAAGCTCGGTTGATAAGAGTTTTATTATATGCCCACTTTTCATTGAAAAGGACAAAATGTTTTCGCCGTAAGATTAATATGCGATCGGACCGGTTAATACCGGAGAATCTAGACCAGTCCGCGAAGCGATCTATCCAATCAGATTGCTCGATTTGCTAGTGTCCAGGCTCTTAGATTCACGGTCATATAATAAATAGATATATAAATACAAGTAAAATATAATAATAAAAATAATATCACTGGATACTAGCAAGATACTGAAAGAACTAAGCTTATTAGATGTTGTTATATTATCCATCAATAATAATCAATAATAATGATAAAGTGTGGAGAGACGAGACCGCTATTTAATGAGGGCATCCGAGCCACTCGAAAGTCTAACCAATTGCAATTGATGTAATTACAGATGCAGGACTTTCTTCTTACTTATTTAAGAGTGTTGGTCTGGCCGGAAGTTCAACCACGACCTACGAAGCTCTGGTTTAACCAAGCGAGCCCACCGGTTATAATGTTAGTTTAATAAAGCATTAATCAATAGATACACAATCAAATGTTTTACCTCCATTAGTTGTCATGTCACAGTATGCTTCGATTGGGTTCCCTGTGTTGGCCGGATCGAGTAAGTAAACACCAGATCCATTTGAAAAGCCATTGGTCAGAATGTCTAAGCAGGACTTGGCAGGGCGTTCTTTGCTACCCAGGACTAGATTAAGGGAATATCATCTGTTAAACTGAATTCTGTGTTTTGACTTTTAATGGTATTTGCCAATAGCTAAGATATAGATTAGTCCAAATCTGCATAAATAATCCTAATTACTTTTTATGTAATTTCAAACCCTGTGATGTTTACATGACGTTCTTTATTATTCTGCTTATTTATCGGTTCATATTCATGTGAATATATGAAAATATTTGAAAGAAGCATTAATCACCAGAGAATAATCAAGCAAACATCACGAAAACAACACATGGCTCGAAATGGGTAATTTACATATGAAGGCAATTGATTCCTTCGACGATGCGGCGGCCATCTGGAATCGTAATGCATTAATGAGTCGTGCAGGGAGCAAATAAAGCTCTTTTTCAGCAATGACGTCCAGTCGATTGATATTAACAGCTCGCCACAATAAAATACAAAAAAGACATCGATGACATGGATCACCTATATATTTTCCGTTATTTTTGCATTTTTGCTCCTTGGCAAGATGGCGCGTATCAAAACAAAACAAAACAAAACAAAACAAAACGAAACAAAACAAAACAAAACAAAACAAAACAAAACAAAACAAAACAAAACAAAACAAAACAAAACAAAACAAAACAAAACAAAACAAAACAAAACAAAACAAAACAAAACAAAACAAAACAAAACAAAACAAAACAAAACAAAACAAAACAAAACAAAACAAAACAAAACAAACAAAAAACAACAACAACAACAACAACAAAAACAAACAAAAAAACGAAAAGAAAAAAATAGTGTCTTTAACTATTTTCGATCTCTGATTTTGATAGACAATCGAAAAGACATTTGCATACCAAAGGATGCCAATAATAAGTACCCTGGCATCAGGCAAAACAAGTTTCATCATGACTTTATACATACCCAGCTTTATACAGTAAAATGATCCTTCAGTGTTCTGACACCTGCTGTACGCTGAACAGTTGTGAGTCCCCGATGCACATTCATCAATATCTGATATAAAAAGAATATTGGTTTATGTCGATCTAGGACAATATGAGACAGTCACTGGTAAATGGCTTTTAAACGGCTAAAAGCCGTTACGTTACGTTTACGCAAAAACTCACGTGTTAACACACCAAGGCAGGCAAACAACCTTCAAAATGTTACCACTCTTTTCATTGCTACGCGCTGATCGAGCCGAACAGTCGCGACAGGGAAATTGGGCAATACACTTCCACCAATCAAATGAATTGGTCGGTACCTTTATATCCTCTCTTTATTTTTTATTTGTTTACGACAAAATCACATGTTAACATACCAGGGCAGGCAAACAACCTTCAAAATGTTACCACTCTTTTCATTGCTACGCGCTGATCGAGCCGAACAGTCGCGACAGGGAAATTGGGCAATACACTTCCACCAATCAAATGAATTGGTCGGTACCTTTATATCCTCTCTTTATTTTTTATTTGTTTACGACAAAATCACATGTTAACATACCAGGGCAGGCAAACAACCTTCAAAATGTTACCACTCTTTTCATTGCTACGCGCTGATCGAGCCGAACAGTCGCGACAGGGAAATTGGGCAATACACTTCCACCAATCAAATGAATTGGTCGGTACCTTTATATCCTCTCTTTATTTTTTATTTGTTTACGACAAAATCACATGTTAACATACCAGGGCAGGCAAACAACCTTCAAAATGTTACCACTCTTTTCATTGCTACGCGCTGATCGAGCCGAACAGTCGCGACAGGGAAATTGGGCAATACACTTCCACCAATCAAATGAATTGGTCGGTACCTTTATATCCTCTCTTTATTTTTTATTTGTTTACGACAAAATCACATGTTAACATACCAGGGCAGGCAAACAACCTTCAAAATGTTACCACTCTTTTCATTGCTACGCGCTGATCGAGCCGAACAGTCGCGACAGGGAAATTGGGCAATACACTTCCACCAATCAAATGAATTGGTCGGTACCTTTATATCCTCTCTTTATTTTTTATTTGTTTACGACAAAATCACATGTTAACATACCAGGGCAGGCAAACAACCTTCAAAATGTTACCACTCTTTTCATTGCTACGCGCTGATCGAGCCGAACAGTCGCGACAGGGAAATTGGGCAATACATAAATGAATAAATGGGATCTCGAAAGGGGTAAGCGAAATCCGAATTATTTGCCCGGAGTCGGTCATAGTTTTGTCATTAGAGAGTTATAGGTTTACGTTCACGTTAATCGAGAAACGTCAGTTAACCAGTGAAAAATTCTTTAAAATTAATGAAAATGAATCGCAAAACAAACCCAAGTAGTAGAAAAACGAAGAAATATTTGTGTTTGGTCAGAAGGTTTACTAAAGGTAAAGTAAAATACAGGAAAACGATGAAAACGTTTGCCGTTTGGGGGAAGAAAAAAAAGGCAATCTAAAACCCTCTATATTATATAAAAAAACCGCCAATTTCCAAATTGAAGGAAGGGTACGAGAATATAGCAGAATCAACGTACTAAACAAAGCTTCTAAATTGTGGAAAGAAAGAAAAATGCGAAATATACAGTTACCTTCACTACAACTTGACCCTGTATAGCCGCTTCGGCACAAACAGCTAAAGCCTCCATCGTACGTGAAGTCAGCTCTGCAAGTACTGTTAGCAGGACACGGCTTGTTCTTACAAACGTTCTATAATAGTAAAAAAATATGCAAAAATGCAAGAGGGATTAACGACTGCGGTGCTTAAGCAATCACAAACACTAACTTAAAGCAGTTTTCGTGCAACTGTGAAAAGCTCACGACACGAACACGGTCGTGACACGGAGAGGCATACGCCGGCCCAATCACATTGCACGAGAATTTATTCTCCATCCAATCAAATGCCCGAAACAGGGCATGAACACACGGCGCATACAAAAAAGCGCATACAAAAAAGTAAGAACAAGTTAAATCAAAATGAAATAGATTTAGTTACAACAAAATGATATAAAATAAATGGAAAAAGATCTAGAATAAAAATTAAAAAAGAAAATATCACAAAAAAATAATATCTAAGGCTTGCAAAAAATGCATCATTGATCGAAAAAAAGGCAAACGATGTTGATAGTAAAGATAAAGATGCTGGCAACAATGACAATGGTACTGACTGTCACTTGCTGCCTGATAAATGATGACACTGAACATCATAATATAAATAAGTAATTATGAAAGGTTTCAGCTTTGATACCTCTGTACCATGGTAGACATAGCCAGGTCTGGTAATCAGGTCTTCAGGGTGTTGGAATGCATCTGAATCATTGATATCGCACGTACCAGTACTCTCATGGAAGTTATAAGAAACACAAGAGTCACTGAGATAACAAGTGATTCTACACATAGTCTGCGATGTAGTAGTGACTGTCTGAATCACGTGGTTACGAAGATATCTTCCAGGCTTGTGTTGCAGAAAAGCCATATTTTTGCAACCTTGAGAACTGCTTTCTTTAAACCAGTAACAAGAAACAAGTAAAATAAAATAAAATAAAATCACTGTCATATATGTCTTTTTGAACGGTCGAGATGGGTGGCTTTTGAGAGCACACAGCACGCAAGAATAGACTTGTGGAATGGCAGAATGTCCAACTAAGTGTTGAAAAGTGCTTGTTTGATTAAGCTCCAGTATATTTTCTTTAACACTGCGCACTGCACGTTATATTAAGTTACATATACCAAAATGTATTATTAAAAAGTGTATCCATGACAAGAAAATGAAGAGGCTACCAGAATGACAAAAGACGCCGAAAAGAAATTATTAGCAGTCAAATGAGACACAAGTTCATTAGATCCCTTAGCTACCGTAGCTTCTTATTTCAACCCTTGTTAAATAAATTAAAGTCGTCTATAAATTCCTCCAAGGTACCATCTGAGCGGTGAACGCAAGCATGAGTGGACAAAATGACCTGCCCTAAGCATATTTGGAGCTTGAAAGAACGAAGCAACTAACATGGCGGTGAAGAGAAATTTATGTTATTCTTCCTTTCCAAATTTCTGCTTCTTGTAGGCACGTATATGATATTGTAATCAAAAGAAAACAGAAAAATAAGCAAAAGTTGGGTTACAGTTGCTTGGGAATGAAGGCCGACGGCAAAACAGCTAAAGGCCCTGTGATTGGTCGAAACAAAATTCACCGCTCAGCTAGTACCCTTCGACCGTAATAAAACGAAGTTTGAATAAAATATGCCGAATTAATCCTGCTTTATTTTCTAAAGTATCCGGAGTTGAAGTGATTGAAATCTTCAGCATTCTTACAGTGATTATTCAAAAAGTGCGAAGAAACCATTAATCCCGTAGGGATTTTGCATTGTTTCACTGGTTAAAATATGGAAGAGTCTCACTTCTATAGTTTTATGACATTAATTATTAACGCTCTAGACACAAGGCAAGTACAGCTAAAATAACGAAAGACTTAATTTGATTTAGTTTTTTGTTTAGTTTAATGGATTTTTTTTGGAAATATAGTTTGTAATGCGATTGCACTAGCGTCTGCATTTACAAATGTTACAGCTAACGTGAGCAACACTGAATATAATGGACAAATTTTAGATGCATTCAAAAAACAAAACAAAAAACACACACACACACACACACAAACACACATTTATGCATGTAGGCAAGTCCTTAGCTATTTGTGATAAATATTTAACGTTATTATAAACGGTTGACCACTTTTGTTAACATTATTCCTTACAAAATTTAAGGAAGTATTGCTCCTTCTACGTTTCTCGAAAATCAAAAATTATAAATAGAGCACATGCAGTAAAACCATGAATTAAAAACAAAATTCGTAATGATAAATAGTAGCTATTTAGTGACTATAGTTGCTAGCACTCAAACAGAACATGTATTACACACAGACGCAACTCATTTTAAAGTTCGTAGGTTTCAAGCCATTATGTTATTGATTTCAAAATGTAAGTAATATTCGTCAATACCTTCTCACTATGTTTTTAGATATCCATTTTACCGTATATAAGTGTTATCGTGTACTTATGTTCTTGATTTTAAAATGTAAGTAATGTAAGTATTCGTCACTACCTTCTAACTATGCTTTAGATATCTATCTTACTGTATATAAGTGTTATCGTGTACTTACGTGTGATTAAAGTTATCTGTAACACAAGTAACAAAATTTCATCCAATTTCAATTGACATCTGAACACGTTCATTTTTTTTAACTCTCCGTACAGGAATGTACGCTGGAATAGTTCTCAGACCTTCTTATAAGGAACTGTTAATATTTTGGCTGCATTCCGCGATGGTTCATTTAAAATTAACGAAATTTAGGACTTCTCTCTATCGGAAGAAATAGCGACTAGTAAAGGATTCAAAATAAAAGCTTATTGAAATTTTAATCAGATGAGTTGACTCTATTATTGACTCTATAATTAATTTTCTAAGAACAAGACCCTGGTGCCAGAGTAGACCGGGTTACCTGGAAGATTAGTCGCTCAGTGGGCTAAAGATCCTAAAGGCAAAGTCAAAATAAGCTGCTAGATGACAGAGCGACAAATATTTCGAATATAAAATTGAGAAAATCAAAATCAAAAATCAAAATATCCAAATTCCAGGAGAACGTCGAACACCATTCCAGATCTTAGCAAATATGGTGGAAGATGTGTCAACAAGCACGTTTTCCATAAGAGATTATATTCTGCTTCGTTCAGTTAGAAAAGTCGCTAAATAAAGCTTCGTTTAAACGGTAAGACAGGCTAATCTTTGCTCAGGATTTCTCTCAGAATTGAATGATTCTTCATAGTTTCCAAGATTAATCTATGTTTTGAAATTGATAAACACTTTCTAAAAGAAAACTTTCATTTACGAGTGAGCTAGAAGTTGAAACACGATCAGTCTCAAGCGAAGGTCAAAAATGCATACGTTTTAAAAATGTATTTTTATCATTTTATTATAGTCTTGATAATAAAATCAAAACTCAAATAAACTTATATGTGTCTGATATTTAATTTGTAGTAGCTTTAGGAATCAAAGCATGGATATTTAACCAAAATAATCTATTGTCATTGAAAATTGGAAATATTTATTAATTCTCGTTTATGCGAAGCCTTTTACATTTAGCTAGAAATCCCTGGTTTATGTTTGAGTAAATTAATATTTCTAGATCGGCTGCCTTTAATTACAGCAGTCAACGAAAAAAAACCATGCGTAGACATTCATTTACGTCACGTGACCAGCTAGCTCCGCCCTCTCTTAATCACTTGGCAACATAGTGACATTGATTGACAGTTGGCACGTGCTAATTGATCGGACTGTAGACCTGAACCCTTTAGCAGAAGCCCGCAAAGGTGTCTTGAGTAAGGTCCCGAAGACTCCTGGGTACTATTGCCAAACATGTCCGTGTAGGGGAGGAATCAGGACGAAAAAAAAGTATTTTATGAGCGGTTTATCACAGGCAACCCGCTAAAAATTGCTCAGACTTTCGCAGGTTCGATCTCAGACCATCCTCGGACCTTCCTCTTATAACGACGTTGGTCAAGTGTTGCACTCAAAATTTAAAGGGCTAGTCAGATTTTATCGAGCGCTATTCTAGAATTTACAAACGCCTTATTTTGTTTTATTTCACTTTTTTATTTCATTTCTATTTCACTTAACTTATCCTTAAGGTGGCTGCCTACTTTTGAACGTTCGATTTGAGCCCACGATGTGCGCGTGCTCAAAAACCGCTGAAAAATCTACAAGATTTTATTGAAGAACCATACGCGTTTTGAGCTTCAACAGGGCAAAACCCTCAAATTTTGCACGGGACTCTATATTTTTTGATAGCTCATTCTAAAAAACTCCTAAAAATCTAGGTTATATCAACATTTAACAGGAAAAGTTGAAATCAGGAACACGTGAAAAAAATAGATTTTTGTAGGGATTTTTGTTCGACTTTATGAGATTTTTTAAGAGCACCGAAACTACAAAATATGACAAATCAATGTATCTCTCTGTCTTTTTGTCGAAAATATCCATGTATTATTGTAGAAGGATTGACTAGCCTTCGTTCGTGCAATCATATAGTCTGCAAATAACTATTATCTTATTAATCTTACTTTTTTTTTCTAATCCGGTGGCGCAATTTTTACTCCAAAAGCTCGTGCGTAGGCTTCCATTAAATGCTGATTATCTCGAAAACGAGCTCGGGACACCCTATTTTTCTTTCCAGATTTGGAATCAGCATTAAATTGCAATTCGGAAAATCGAAGTTTTAAGAAAAGCTTAAATCAATTTCCTAAAGTAGGTAGTCACCTTAATGAGGATCACAGGAATTCAAATAAAAAAACTCATTACGCCATTGGAAAGGCTAAGAATCTATTTTACGTTTTCCCTAATTACAATTAATCGTAACTTGTAACTTAAAAAATCTAAATTAGATAAACTGAATACAACATTTCAAACTTTCTTTTAGAGATTTTGTAGTGTGACATGAGAGTGAGAAAAGTCATTAACGTACAGAAATCTGCCACACGACTTGAGCATTTAGCTTAGTAATGTCAAAATTGCTATCACAAGCAATGTCTTTATTTCTAGGGGAATAGCGGAAACCATAGATCGTTTTCATAGCCAGTTGTCGCTAACAACAATACTGAACAACAGACATGTTTAGTTTACAAAACTTTGGCAGGCCTTTGAAAACCACCTGTCGAGGTTGTGAATAAAAATGGTTATGAACTATTTAAAATTTATTAAGCCCCAGTATCTAATCAGCCCATCGCCTTCTCATAAGCCACCAGTTCAAAAAGCACTGAAAAAAACTAAGCCCTCAGGGGGCTTAATAGACGGAGTACGGTATAAAATAATAAATATCTTTGTTTAAGTGCATAGTCGTTCTAGCGCTCGCTCAGAGACACAACGGACAGGAGTAGTACATTGCAAAAGAAGATGTTAAAGAAAAAAGGGGAAAGAGATACCGAAGATGATCAATGACGGACGATGATAATAACAACATTCTCACTAGCACACTTAAAACTAAAGCTTATCGAAATCCAACTTGATATGTTTGTAACGTAACGAGGGTAACGTAACAACACGAGGGCAGCATTGAAAAAAGGGTAACTAGAATCACACATAAAAATTTTTATCTATGCCCTTTTAGATCGAATTATTAGAATTTAGGTATGTATAGAGTGTTTTCATTCACGTGAAAAGGCAGCCATAAACAATAGAAACTTTCTACTTAACAAATTGACATCAGATTTTTATGTGTCTGTCCTCTTATTGACAATAAATTGCGTCATCACATTGTCAAAGTAGTGTGGATTTACGAGGCGTAGCCGAGTGGATCCGCATAGTACTTTGACAATGTGATGGCGAAATGTATTGTCAATAAGAGGACAGACACATAAAAATCTGATGTCAATTTGTTTTTTACAATAACAAAACGATAAAACTTCTCATTTTTAGCGATCAAAACAACCAACGGAAAGAGCTCGCGCTGGTTGACGTCAGCTTTATCTGTCTGTCCTCTTATCGATGAAAAAAAATAACCAATCAGCGCGCGAGAAATTTGTAAGTTATTGTAAAAACAGTATTTGCATAAAGATAGAGTTCAATTCCCGGAGGATAGAAAATGTATTGATTTGGTGCCCCATAATGGCCGCTGTGACGTCACGCTTTATATTCAAACTTTTTTTGCACATTTATCGTATATCCAAACTTTATTTCAATTTACTGGTTTTTTTGTTGTTTTTTTTTGTAATTTATTTTTATACATTTGATTTAAATTTATTATTTTAAGTGAATTTATGTGTGTGAATAATAAAAAAGTCTAAAGGAATATAGGATCATAAGAAGCTGCACTTAAGTCATACCTGTTTTACCTGTAGATTAATACAGTCATACCTGTTTCCCGCGGGCACCTCCAATTATATGGTTCTTTCAGCTAGTGACAAATGGCAGATTATTCAACACCAGGTGTCATTCTCTTGAACAGTACGTCTTTTTGGTTAGTGTTAAATTAAACTCGTTTCTCTACTAGCACTTAGTGTAGCGATTGCAGTGTCATCGGTATGTACGTCTTTTACATAACCCTCTGGCCTGTTGCGCTGATCTCGCCAAGTTTCCTTATTCTTCTTTAGTTGTTTCTTCTTGTGAACATTTCTAGTTAACGTTACTTTCACGTTATTTCTTTTATTATTGATCTTCAACAGAAGCTACATGTAGTCATAGATTTCAGGTACAAAGCACATAAAAAAGTATATAAGATTGTGCTAAGTATTGCAAAAAAAAAAATCCTTTTCATTCATTCCTTTTTGTTAGGAGTTTTTATATGCCTTTCTGCTTTTCACTTTTTCATTCATTCATTTTAATTGGAAAATTAAACGAGACTTACCTGTAAGTTGAAGTTTGATTGAGATTCTATCACATGACATTGGAAGGAAGGAGATCACATGAGATAGCACAGCGCTTGCGCAAGTCATTCTTTAAAACGATGTTTGTTGCATCAACATAAAATCCAGAAATATATACATTTATATACCCCAGCTGATATAATGTATAAATAGACAAGGGCGGGAAGAGGCGGGCATGTGATCTCCTTCCTTCCAATGTCATGTGATAGAATCTCAATCAAACTTCAACTTACAGGTAAGTCTCGTTTAATTTTCCAATTCTATCACATGACAGGAAGTCAGGTGATCCCATGAGACTTTAAAGCTGTTGATGCATCAAACATTAGTGGCACACATTAAGAGTGTATAAATATGTCTTATAGACCAACGATACAAGATGGTGTAAACACAAAGTGTTGATTTATTAATTTCTACGAAAGAATTACTCGAACTTGAACAACTGTATATGTATATATGTATATATAGGTAGATATGGTTTCAAATCTTCAAAACCACATCCGTGATGCTAGTACTAGATTCAACTGGTTTATTGTAAAATTTGTAAAACGTTTCCGCTGACTTCCAGCCAGCATTAGCCATTATTTGATCTATTGGTACGTTTCCTCTGCTGGCCTTTGATGTCGACGCTGCTCTAGTACTATGTGCTTTATAGACGTTAGTATCGACGCCACTTTTATCAAGGACAGTCTTTGTCCATCTGGAGATCGTGTCTCTAGATACGGGCTTAAACGGTTTCACATAGCTGATGAATAACTTGGTTTCGCTTCCTCTAAGCTGCTTAGTTTTGTTTATGTATTCCTTAAGACATGCTAAAGGACAATTATTTGGGTAAATGTCATAGGCACTGGTTTCCTGGTTTACTGGTTTTTGTATGGTCGAGTACATGAAAAACATATTTGTCCTCTGAAGTAACTAGATTGTTTATGTCCAGTAAATGAATTGTCTGACCTCTTTGGCTTGATACTAGTAACAATAACATAAGTAATTTAAGTGTCAAATCCTTAAGTGTTAATGATTCATAAGGGTAGAGTCCTGACAGATAACGTAAACCGATTGACACATCCCATATTTCTGTGTATTTAGGCGTGGGTTTACGCAACTCAAAAATTCCTTTCATAAATCTGGTAACAATTGGGTTGTTACCGAAGTCTTTTATATTAACTACGGTAGACAAAGCGGAGCGTGCAGTGTTAAGCGTTGAGTAACTGACGCCCTCTTGATAAAGTTTCATGAGGAATTTAAGAGTGTCGTTTACCGTTGGTGAATGGTAATTAACCTTTCCTTGATTACAAAACGCCATCCACCTCCGGAGGTACGTGTTGTACTGTTTTTGAGTGGATGGTCTCCAAGAGGCCAAGAGCACTTCGGTAACGTTTGCTGGAATGCCCAAGTTTCCATAGTGTTCCCTGACAAGGGACATACCATCAGGCATAGTTTCCGACACAGTGGATGTGGTTCGTTGCGTGACGGGTGTCGCAGTAGGTCCATTCTCGGAGCGTACATCCACGGTTGTCGGTATAACTGCTGCAGTAGTGTTGGGAACCATGTCTGAGTTGGCCATAATGGAGCAATCAGTATTCCATGAGCTTTGTCTTGTGTTATCTTGGATAGGCATTTCGGGATTAGGCTGAATGGAGGAAAGGCATAAAATTCATAATTATTCCAATTAAGTGAAAACGCATCTACATGGCTACTGCCAGGGTCTGGCTTCCACGAGCAATATACGTCAAGCATATTGTTTAGCCGGCTAGCAAACATATCAATGTTAACTGTAGGGAACAATTCGATAATCTCGTTGAAACATTGTTCGTTAATCCGCCACTCATGTTTGTCATTAAACTTTCGCGACTTTTCGTCCGCTTCGATGTTGAGTTTTCCTGCGATATGCACCGCAGAAACCCACAGGTTCCTAGCGATACACCAATCCCACACTTTAATGGCAAGGGAGTTAAGAACAACAGATTTAGAACCTCCCATATTATTAATGTAGGATACTGCTGTGGTGTTATCGACAAAGATACGTACATGTTGATTGTTTAAGTTAGAGCAAAAGCATTTCAGTGCAAAAAAGGCCGCCTTTAATTCCAGAACGTTGATGTGCAGCGTGGCCTCAGAGGACATCCATCGCCCTCCCGCTTTTTGCTCTCCGTATATAGCACCCCAACCAAGGTTAGAAGCATCCGATTTAATAACAATGTCAGGATTGTCCCGCACAATGTCACGTTTGAGATTTTGTACATTATCTAACCACCATCTTATCTCGGAGACAGCACGCGTTGATAAACTCATGGGCCCGGCATAGTTTCCTTTAGACAGAACAAGGGCAAAATATTTTTCTTGTTCGAGTTCCCTATAGTGTAATGGTCCAAATTCAGCCCCGGGGAAGTTGGAAACGAGTGTTCCTATTAACTCAGCGACTTCTCTAATTGAGGGATTAGGTTTAGCTAAAACCACAGAACAAACAGAGACAATTTTCTCTTTCTTTTCATCAGTAGGCACAACTGTCATCGTGTTCGAGTTTAAAATAAATCCTAGAAAAACCAGTTGTTGCGTTGGTGTAAATACTGATTTGTCGGGGTGTACACAAAACCCCAATGAAGAAAACAGCCGCACAGTGTCAACAACATTGTTATAACATTCTCTGAAACTATCACCTTGCAAATAAGAGTCGTCGATATATGCTGAGGTAACATGCCCCATGCTGCGGAGTGTCGAATAAACTGGCTTTAGTAGCTTAGTAAATAAGCGCGGCGCACTAGCTAACCCATTTGGTAAGCAAGTGTACTGGTAGAACTTGCCATCAAACCAGAATTTTAGATATTTCTGATGCAAACTATAAATAGGTACTGTGTAGTATGCGTCTTTAAGATCTACCGACGCCATGTAACACCCTGGTTTCATAAGTTGGATGGCATGCTCCAATGTATCCATCTTAAAATGATGATACACAACATACTCATTGAATTGTTTTAAATTGAGAATCATACGATGCGTGCCGTCCTTCTTGGGTCGTAAAAATATAGTGGATATAAAGTCATCTGGTTCTTTAGATGTTTCTATAATCACATTCTTCTTAATTAGCTTATCAATTTCCTGTTCAACAATGACATGTTCATTGTGATTGAAGACACTAGGTCTGGCATTAGGTCGAGCAATCATATCACTACCGTTAATCATTTCAATTTTAACCCCTTTGACTATGTTAAGTATAGATGGGTCATTTGTTAATTCAGACCATTGATCAAGGTATTCAGTTAGCCTCCCCGCTGTAAACTCAGCAGGTTTAAGTAACCATGATAATATGTCCTTGTCTATATCATAGCACATATGGACATCAGGGCATACCTTTATTGGCGTTGGTTGCTTGTCCCCTCCTTTTTCTTCCTGTATTTGGAGGGATGGCCTCTGTCTAAAAAAGAACTGTTTTTACTTCTGCCATACGGCTGGAATCGGCGATTCCCTTAGTAGCCATAGCTCTGGTGGCCGCCATGATGACCCCCACGTGTTGTTGTAGACGTGGGACGAACCCTCTTTGTCAGCTTGTTTGCCTCGGCGATGTCTTTGGTTATTTTGGACAAGTCGCCAAAGAGAAATTCCGAATCACCATCCCCTGCGGGTGAAACATTACAGAGAGACGCGTAATCCTTGTGGAGCTCTTTTTTCATGGCCATTCTCCTTGATAGGTTGACCTCATGATTAAACTGTAAGCCCATGGCTACACTGTCGGTGATGATCTTTAACAGATCCCGGTCACCAGGATACTTTTTCATCACCAGATCTGCCGCTTTGATGGATGCCATGGTGGATCCCATCAAAATGCCTTGCGACTTTTGTGATTTTGAGTCCTGCGATCGCATGCTGGACGACAACTGGTTCCAAACTAGTGGATTAACCTTAGGGACCCGTAGGTCCTTTATGTTTTCTGGACGAACATATTTGTCCATTTTTTCCTTCAGCTTTTCTTCGCTCATCTTTGACTTGACAAGGGTATTGAATATGCCCGCCAGTCCCTCATGAATAGCAGGATCCGTCTTTTCGTTTACATTTAGATCGGCTGCTATGTCCTGTAAGACATCGGGTTCTGGCGTTTTTACCCCATTCTGACTGTCGATGAGTGTCTGTAGGGCTTCGTCGACTATATCACCATGTCCCGCTTCATGATCATGGCGACTGGACTCCTGGTCACTGTCCTCTTCGGCTTCTCCTGAACAGAAAGAAGCGAAGTTTTGGTTCATTGCTTGCATCTGTCCAAGCAATGCGGCAAACATGCCATTCACATCATGATCACCATTAGGTGGCGTGTCTCTGGCCGCCACAATCGAGCCTTCACCGGCCTCGTCGCCCATATTGTACCAGTGTACGTCGGTTCCTAACCACGTTAGGACCTTACAACAACGTTTAGGTATCAACTACGTTGATCCCAGCTGGATTTCTTGCTAGACTAACTGCGTTAGACTAATCCAGAATCGTTTGAAGACTTTAACAAAAATTATAAGAACAACTTGCTTTGAACGCAATCCGTGCAATGACTTGCGCAAGCGCTGTGCTATCTCATGGGATCACCTGACTTCCTGTCATGTGATAGAATTGCTTTTCATAAATAAGTAGCATATCTAAACACGATGTAATCAACAGTAGAAAATACATTAGTAATAAAATATGCCAATAAATATATCTATAAAAATTGAGATTGCTGTATGGACTTAGAATTCTTAACCTTATGCGGTAGATTATTCCATAAGTAAGCTTAAGATCAGATAACCGGTTAGCGGCAAAGCAAGGTAAAGCAAGCTTTAAGTTTGAATCTCTCCTGTAGTAACATGTTTTAAATTGATGAAAAAGATTTCGCAAGTACTGCGGGGCTTGGTTGACTAAGAAATTTAACATTAAAATGGCTTTTTGTTTCTAACGTCTCACCGAGAGATCATTTCTTAATTTGTTTATATTTATATTTATAATTTTTTTTTTGTGGTTTTGCTTTCACGTTTTTCAGTTTCCCCTTTTCTTACGTTTAAAATCAGGAAGATATTTCTTTAGTTTTTTTCTTTTCTTTTCCTTTTTCTTTTTCTTTTTTCTTTTTTCTTTTGACAATCTTATTTAAAACAGTTAGGTTTAGGCTTTTCGTTTTGTATGCTAATAGACGTTAAATTATTAAGTAATGAATGTACTTATCATAGGCTAAAGGCACGAATATTGTATATTGCTCATGAAACCGATGTCTAGAGTGTAAGTTCATCATCGTAGTAAAACTATTGCTCAGGTATATTAAGGCCTGGGTATGGAAGGGCTGCTCAAATTTAAGGCTTAAAACAGAAGGGGTGGGCAAACTTTTTATTCTTTCAAGATATGGGATTGAAACCTGTAAAATCCATTTTAAAATTAACTGCAAATAAGGAGTTCAGGATGTCTCCATGGTGACGGATTATTTCCCGTTTTTTTCTTCATTAATTTTTGATTAATTTTTAATTAAATTTTCTTCATGATTTGTTGAGAGATCTCTTCTGCTCATCTCGGAAAATAACGTCATAAGAGGAGAGAGAGAGCGAGAGCGAGAGCGAGAGCGAGAGAGCAACTTCTGAGAAGGAAAAGACATGGCGTGCATAAAACAAGCAATATTTATAAAAGATATGTTCTTGATTTTCTTGCAGATAGCTGTTATCAAAGGTAAGACTACACAGAAAAGTAAGGTCAGAAATAAGCTATTATAAACTAAAGGCTAAGGCTTAAAAAAAACCCTGATTATCCTAGCCTAAAGACCTGACTATAATACCTAATTACAGTTAAAGAATTCAGAGGTTTCCTATATATCGAGTGTTTAGGTTCTAAATAGGTTCTTATACCGCACCTATTTCAATAAACGTTGTCATCGCCAAAAGCGACATGGACATGTTTGTTGTTTGTTGTGTTCCCCACAAAGGAAATTTTCCATTGCTAACACAGCCAATTCCATCATAAGCGAACATCTCATAACACAAACAAATATACGGCAGCACTCATTAGCCTTCAGTTAAACTAATAATTAGTTGTATATCAGTAACCTGCTGTTTCCAACAGGGCAACATGGCCTTTAGCCATAAGGACAGCTTTACGTATTTTTAAATACTTAAAAGCTCAATATTTTGTAAACACGTTCTTTTTAAGCCAAATATCAAATGCGACCAAAATTTATTAAATGCGCGTATTTGAGATAATATATATTTAGGCACTGCCTAAAAGCGGAGCTCCCGATAAGGAAGTCACAGGGAGAACAATTTGAATGAAACTGAAAGGTAAAAATAAAATCGGGGAAAAAAACTTCAATTATTTTTTATTCGAGATGAAGATAATTTCTCGCATAATAAAAACCATGCAGTGAAATGGAATCAAAATGCACTACATTGTTTGTTTTTTGTTTGTTTGTTGTTATTGTTGTTGTTGTTCTTTTGTTGTTGTTGTTGTTTTTTTGCGCGAGCACACGCTTTAGGAATTTTGTACACAACTCATCACCACCCCCCAGGGGCTAGTTTTGTTCTTGGAAGAGTCTTCGACAAAATGTTTCCAAGGCCGACAGTTTTAGGCTTTGATTCTCTTTTTCTTAAAAAAAAAAAACGAAAGATAACTACAGATAATCCAATACAATATCAGGTTTAGTGAAATTTACCTCGGATGTCTTTCACTGAAATCGAAAATCTGGAGATTTAGGACAAATCAAGACAGACTTGAAAAACTGGTTAAGGTGAGCAGAAAATATGCTTGCTTAAAGGACAACTGACCCTCCAAAATGACCCATTTTTAAGAGGAACTACATCATTTGAGAAGTCCAAAAATCCAGTTTTTAAAGGGGATAGAGCATCCATTTTTCTAAAACAATTTTTTGAAAACATCGCATATATCGCTCTGGTGGCCGCCATCTTGCGCTTTTATCGCGGGCTCAGAAAAATAGCGTAATGACGTCACAACGTCACAAGAGTTCAAGCTTCCAGTTGTTTGCCTGACTTCTTCCTCAGTTTCTTATACGTTTTACTCAATATTTTGCGAAAAAATACAACTTGGTCATCAAATTAAAGGCATGTCAGAATCTAATTCTTCTTCCGAAGGCTCGGACAGCTCGGGAGACGATTTCGCTCAAGAATTTTTCGGAATGGACGACGAATTTGGTTTACGGCCATATCAGTTTGAACCAGAAATAGAAATCTCCTCAGATGAAGAGTTCAGAGAAGGATCTGACAGTGACATTATTGAAGACGATGAACAAGAGAACAATCGACTTACAAATTCAGATTGGTAAGTCGTACCTCTGTCTTATCACAAAACTGAACTACATATCCATTTTATATAAAATCGTATCTTGCCACTCGTGTTCTTGCAATCTGTTCTTTAGATATTGGTATGCATGAATCCAGTTTGCGACCAAAAGCAATACCAACTTTCACAATTTTAATTAAAAACATGTTTAAAAACATCGCTTGATAGTCAATAAGTTATATACTGCAGGATATAGATACAGGGATATAGTTGTGTCACAAGTTGTGTATGTATATTCTCACTTGGGACAATCGTTGATAATGTTCAAAGATACTAAGAATTGTTTTATTTCTGTTAAATAGGTGTACCTGTGGTAGCTGCCAAATTATGGATTCAATATCTGAATGCATTTGTTGCCAAGAAATCGAAAAAGTGGTTGCAACATGCCAGTCTGTTGTTGAAGATGGAGATGCTGATGAACCACCACCATGCATTACTCAACATCCTGGATTCTTACCTGTTTGTGCCAATAAGTATGTTCTTCGAACCGCATGGGCTCAGTACAAACAGCAGTACAGTAATGCGTATGAAGGCCCAGAGCACAAGCAGTACAGACACATTGCATATAGGCAACTAGCAAGATGGTGCTGGGGAGTTCTTGGAAAGGAAGTTCGGGTTGTTCTGCCCTCTTGTGCTGTCATGTGCATCAGAGCACACTTCCCTCCCCCTGGACTAGAGGAGGACTTTGAATTTGAAGGTTTTCACTATGCAGATGATTAGCTTGGCCTAAAGTTACATGGAGTTATTATATACATTTTATTTATTCCTTACTTCATTTCATATACACAGAGTGGATTTTTTTCTATCAGGATTTCTGAATTGATAAATTGAAAAGGAAAACATGGAAAGGCTGAGACCAAAATGTATAAGATTAGTCATGAATTTATTTTTAGATGAAGTACATATAGAAAGTTGTTTATATAAATGTTTTCTAGGTTTTGCATATTTTATTATTTAAAAACAACTACACCTAGACAAAATATCCAGCTGAATAGAGAACCTAGTGTACAAAGCACTAGTGGACAAAATCATGAGCTAACCAAGCAAATTTTGCAGTTATACTAGACATGGATAACCAATATTTCCTGGGCACCAATTTGTCTGAAAACAAGGCTAGTCAGTATTGTTTATAAAGAATTTGCCTTGAAGTAGCATGCTATAATGGATTCAAAAATTGTGCTAAATGAAAAAAATATTCTCTTGGTGATAGAATCCCACCCCATCTTAGAATCTCGGTACTGACTAGTCTCATTGTCAGACAAATTGGCACTAGGAAATCTTGGCATCCAGGCTTGTCAGCCATTTATGGCTCATATATTTTTTTTCCAGGCAAATAGGCCCTTTGCAGCTCAGTAATCATGTGCTGATTAATTCACTGAGAGCAAATGAATGAACATCTTGATTCCCATGAGTGAAAGCGAAAGTCACTATTCAGCTGGAATTTTTTCTATACTACATTCATACTGGGAGAGACCCCATATATAATGGAGCGTAGATAGTTAAAGAAAAGACCTCTTTTAAGATTTCATTTAAAAGTCAATCGTTTCCTAAGTGGTAATGATATTTTAATAAAATTTCCATCTGAACATCTAAAAACTGCAAACTTATCTACCACTTTAATCAGGTCCCCTTCACATTAATTACATATTTTGTTTATAGCAGTTTTACTTGGGTCTGTCATGTACCTTCCCATTTGTAGAAGCATTGTAATTATTACCAGTAATGAACACAACTGTTCAAAGATGAGGGGGATTGGGACGACAGGCTTACTTGACAGTTCTTTCAAAACAGCTATTCACTAGAGTACAATCACTAAAAGAGTGCCAATGATGCTTTGCATTATTTTCTACTAAATAGTGTTAATTAAAAATAGGAAATGGTTAGAATTAGCATCACTTAACACTACACATTTTAGTGTTTTTAGTCTCTACTACATTCCATTTAAATTAATTACCTAGAAAATCTTGACCGGTGTCGTTCAATCAATTCCTGTTTGTCTGGGGCAGGAACACTAGCAATGTTTCTTGGTAATTCAACCTCTTCAATTGGGTCAACCCCTGCAGCCTCCATGCCACCCTCACAAATTTCAAGTACTTTCAGTTGTAGCTCAGGGAGGAAAGCATAGCTTTTTCTTTGTAAGACTGGCTTAACAACCCAGCGCTTGTGCATCTTAGGGAAGCACTTGCGATAACGAGCTTCTCCACTCCTTGGGCCTTTTTGAACAATTGCTTGAATTCTAGCTGTATTGAAATTGTTGTCAATGGCAGCAAGTTGAGTACGAGCAACCATTCCCTTGTAAGAGAAGTGCTCTCTTTTTGAGCAATACTTCAGCATCATCGAATGATAAACTTCAAGCCCTCCTGTGTGACAAAAGTCGGTCAATCTTGCCAAGTCATTAAGTAACTTTGGTTGAAGGACAACCTCTTCTAGGGCCACATGAGCTGGTGACCCCGGCTTGATCCAGTGTGTGGTGCGCACTTGTCTGCGGGTTAGGGGAGGATGGGCACACTTTTTGAATACCTCTGCATCCTTCCAGGAATGCTTGTTCACGCAATGGTGAACAACAGATTTCCACTACTCTCTCAAAAGTTGTACATCCCCATTACATGTAGCAGCACACCACCAAAGATGGTTTGAAATGGATTGTATCCAGGGTGCCAGCTCTTGGTTTTTCTTCAATTTTGCTTTCTTGTTCAGCTTTTTTACAATTGACTTGGAAAGATGCCACATATCATACTGGTGTTTGATGTGGCTAAAATCTTTTGCCATAGTGCTGGTGATGGATGTGTGTCTGTCAGTTGTGATACATTTTATACTGACCGTGTCTTCTAAAGTGTTCAAACACCTTAGAAACCCCTCTTTCTCCATAGCATTGGAGCTGGTTACTTCAGAGACTTGAACAATGCTGAAGGTGGCAATTTTCCCTGTGCTTGTCTCCATCATAGTATATGTGCCATATTTAGCACTATGGCCAGGACTGTCACTTCGGCCATCACCATTGAGATTTACTATGTCCTTATTTGACAGCTCTTCAATTACAGCAGCCTCCTCTCTCTTCCAAGCATCATTAACAACAGGAAATAGGTAACGTTCCTGATGTCTGTAAAAGACCCTCTCACTCAGAAATTTTAGGCCAAGACAGGATGCAAAGTTTTGAAGTCTGGTAAAAGTATTACCAGTAAATAATATTGATGAGGAAATCAACAAGTTCCCAATAGCTAAGCGATTTAACATTGGCTGTGAGTACCATGTCAAAGCATGATGTTTCATACATATAGTTGTCACAATAAGTAGGCTGCCTTGACATACAAAGTTGACATCAGCGACAGGTGCTCCACAGCTTCTACAAAACTTGAATAACTGCTGCAAACAAGAGTTAAATACCAAATATTTAGGTTCTTTGATATGGTTTTCAAGAGTTTTATTGCAGTCTTTGTTTTCTGGCTCTAATTCACTGTCCGCTGTTGAAACTGTCTCTTGCGATGAAACAATGAAACCATGATCATCGTCACTTAGTGGGAGTCCCTCTTCCTCTGAAAACAAAGACTTTTCTGACTTTTGTGGAGACACTGTTGGCATTGACTTTACTGGTGAGGGGTGATAGCTAGTACTGTAGCTGTGGTCGTGGAAGCTCACACTGAGTATTTCATCTCTACTGATGTTTGGTGAAGGGGAGGGATTGTAAACTGTTGTTGTGTCGGCATCTTTATAGTATCCAGGCTCTGTCTGAGTTGATACAGTGGATGTTACAACATATCTACAACCAAGGCAACACTGAACACCAATCTCCTTACAAAGTGGTTCAGGAGAGAACTCTGGTGTTTCCATACTTGGTGGATCTTCACACGAGGGATTTATTGTGGCACATAGCTGCTCCACATTCTTTGAAAATACAAAAATAAACAATGTTTTCAACAATACTATAAACCATTCTTCGAGGCCTACTTTACCTTAAATAATACAAAATAAACATATTAACCAACAATGCTATAAATTATTCTTCCGTGGTCATTTATCCAAGCAAATTTGGAATATTACGGCAACATTGTTATGGTTTACGAATAGATATCAAATGTAAACTAAACACGTGCAAATAACCATTTTGAAAATTTCAAGTATCGATCAAATATTACTAGCTATACTTATGATTTTAAGCAACATTTCATCTATGAAAGCATAAATAGCTAATGATTGATGACTCGCTTCGGTATGCATTAATAAGTCTTTTTCATGAGTGATTATTTCGAAAAACAATGTAAACTATGTTATGTATAAATGACATGTTATCTCACCTCTTCGTTTTGTTTGCGTTTGAGCCGGTTCTCTGATGTAGCTCTTCTTTTAGCTGGCTTGCAAAAATTGAATACTGACGGAACAGCATCGCTCTTTAATCTCCTCTTCCTTTTTATCCCGGTTAACTGCTCCATCAGATCCACTTCAAAGCATGAATCCTCGAAGTGATCGCTGCAAACGTAGCAGTTCTTCAAAGGCGGCAGGTTCTCTCTCTTTATCCGCGCTATCCATGCCTTCTGAAGAGCTATTTTGTTAGGAATTTTGTGGTAGCTAACAGACTCAGTTTTGGAAGAATGGTTGGTGCATTCTGGCACACAACAATGGACCATCTGGATTAAGAAACTTACTCTAACTTAGACTATTAAAAGATCGACTAGCACTCGAAATATACAAACTCAACAAGTTTGGAATGCAAGCTTCACGTTGTGACGTCACGGCATTAATGCGGTAATTTATTGCGGGCTCAAATATGGCGCTCTTCTATTGCTATTTTTCGCGAATTGATTATTTCTTTTCGGCGACATAGAAGCTGTATCAGAGTTCAAAGTTGAATTTATGTGATCTATGTACGTTGTAGTTTTATATGAAAAACGGCAATTTTTGGGGTCAGTTGTCCTTTAATTACGTCTTTTACAGAACGAGACGAAGTTTAAATTCAGTTAAACTTGACAAGAACAACTGAGACAAAATAGAAAATAATGCAAAAGGCAATGCAAAATACAAAATGATGAATTTCTCGTCAGTAAATTGGCGTTTGTAAATGTTTTTGAATATATTTTTAGCTTTCTCAAGTGAAAGTCTTGGTCTATACAATAGCATCTCTCAACAACACAAATTTAAGCTCATTTTTATAATCATACTTGCTCGAACAACTTAATAAACAGTTGAATATATGGTGTAAATTTATATTTCATTCAATAATTAGATAAATTATCTGTAGAAAGATATAAAATTATCAAATGAAAGTCTTCTTTGTTTTGCCGATGGGACCCGCGATAGCAGGCGAACAAAGCTGCATTTTTCTTGAACGAAAAACATACGATAGTTGGTTAAAAACAACCGAATTGTTAAAGATTTACAAAGCTTAATAAAGGACGAATATTTTTTGTAATATGCTCTTCGTGTTATATTCCATCCAGCATTAAAATAAATTAAGCTTATCTATAGAAATATAAAAAGTTTCGAGAGAAAGTCTTTGATTTGTCGATTAGTCGAGAAAAATGCTTGTCAAAAAAAATATATATATATATACGATTGCTTGCTAAAAAACACACACCTGAATTCTTGAAGAACACTTCTTGATCCATCTTTGACTACATGAAAGTTTTTTTTAAATCGTTTTTGGTCTCCAACTTGTCCTAAAGCGATTTTTTTTGTGCATTTGAGAGCCGCATTTGTGAGTACCACTCAGCAAGGGGAAAAAATATATGAAGAATTAATTTTTTTAACGTTTTCCGTTGTGTTGACGGGAAGAAACTCAATGAGACTAAACAGAACGGTTGTACTTTTATGTTTTCTGGCTAAGATTCATATTTCTAACTCAAGGGACATACTTGATATTCCAATTTAAAAGGAAACTACGTTGTTCGGCCGCCGTCAGAACGAAGATATCCTAGTTCCCAACGTACCTCTCGGTCTCAGATTACAAATTTCAGATATCTCCGACCTGCAACCTTTTCTCGAAAATAGTTGCATACCTGCTGTGTTCAGTTATTCCTTATATTTCTTTCTATTTGTTGTAATTTCTCGTTAGCTAGTTATTATACACTCTAGAGATCTAGTAATGTATTAGTTTAATTTAACTCCCTTATTTTGTGCATAAAATTGGAAACCAGTTAGTTAATGTCCGTACTCAAATTGCCTACTCTCGTTAAAAATACTTTGTAGCTATGTATGTAAGAATTCTGACACTTTTCAAAGTTTTTTACCTAATCTTGTAGCTTTATAGCAAATATTTTTAATCGTACCCTGGTCTCATTTCGTGGACGAAATAGGAAACCAGTTAGTTAATGTTCGTACTGAAATTGCCCACTCTCGTTAAAAAACACTTTGTAGCTATGTATGTAGGAATTCTGACACTTTTCAAAGTTTTTCCCCTAATCTGGTAGCTTTATAGCAAATAATTTAAATCGTTGGTAGTTTGATCGATTAAATTAATAAGACTAGCTTCTCTTTAACAGAGTAAAGCCATATTCTATTGATCACATTCAAACATGAAAAACGAACTCATAATTTGTTTTGTCTGCTTAGGGCTTCCAGTGGTTCCAACTACGCGCGCGAAATCGTAAAGTTTGCGGTCGTGACAAATGGTTTTGCAAAAAGTATAACGCAAAAATAATGGATATTTTAAAATAATGTTTTACGTATTAGCGAGAAAAAATGTGAATGTCTTTTTTTTTTTTTTTGTTTTTATCTTTTTTTTAATCTTTTTCTTTTTTCATTTTTTTAAGGACAAACATGCAATGATTCAGAGTTTACGAAAGAGAAGCCTGGCAGCTACCTCCGAAGTCACGTCAAAGAAACCTTTCAAACGGAAACAGCCTCACTGTGCCGAGTCATGTGCTACCTTGATGGCGTATGCATGTCCTATAACTATCATCAAACATCCGGCCATTGTGAAATCAATGATTCTGACCACCTTCAGTATCCCAAGGACCTGGTCAAAAAAACTGGATTTACGTATGTTGGAACAAAGGTAACTCTTCCACAATGTATTATGCTATCAATTGAACTAATTTGCTAGGGGGAAAGAAATTTGTTAAGAATCGTTTTGTATGAATTTACTTACCATATTTAATGATGTGACTCTACATATGGATTGATCATTCTACTGTCTTCCTTTTGCGAGTTTCAAATTATTTTGTCGACTTTTAAAGTCTCTATGAGATGAGCTACCTCTTTCTTAGATTACGGATGTTTTAGCAGAAGGCGTAAATCAGTTGATTACATTAGTGCGCGTCCTTCAGAACTAGAGTTTCGACTAGTTTCGATCCTCAGAAGCTCGACGACTGCTTTAGCTGTAAATACCCGTAATAAGAAGCTGGTAATAAGGAGGACTGATAGCTTGAGGGGGTAAAGGGAGCACCTTGGAGCACTTTATATATGAGTCGGGAGATTTGGGCAGACACTCCCCGCTCTATAGAAGTAACATAAATTACTTTTAACTTTCTACCTTTTAAGGTAAAGGACACTACTTGTTAACGTGTTTAGTTGCTGTTCTGTTCTCTCGTTTGGCGCGAGTGTTCTCAACACGAATCTCAACATGTGTTTCACTTAAATTAACGAGTGATCTTTTTGTTTTCTAGCAGTGGTTGTTAGTTTGGTCGGTAGGTTAATTTGTTTAGGTTGGTTATATATTTGGCTTGCTGATCTTATGTCCCGCAGGTTGGCTAATTGTGTAGTGCTTTTCAGTATACTACATTCTAGTTTATTGAAGGACATTATTTTCATTTTGTCTAGAATGTCTGCGCAAGTAAGCCTTGCCCTGCAATGGATATCTGCCAGACGGGTGTAAATTCAAGGGAGTACACATGCATTAAGATAGGTGAGTGAGCTAGAAAAAAGATTATCCACGACAATAAAAACAACAGCAACAAAACAACAGCAACAATAACAATAACAACAACAAAGACAATAACAATATCTCTATATTTCATATACTTTCATGTCATTCAATTTAATAGTTACCCTGGGTAGCAAAGAACGCCCTGCCAAGTCTTGTTTACACATTCTGGCCAATGGCTTTTCATATGGATCTGGTGTTTACGTACTCGATCCGGCCAACACAGGGAAACCAATCGAAGCATACTGTGACATGACAACTGATGGAGGTAAAGGACTTGATTCTGTTAACCACTTTCTAATGCTTCATTAAGCTAACAATACACTTAACTGTGGCATACCTATAGGTGGCTGGACCAAAATCAAACGACTCTACTTGAAAAACCCGTCTTCACTAGAAATAAAGGATTACAACACCTATCGTATCATTGGCCAGTACAACAACAACGACAGAAGTGTCCTCCCAACTTCAAAGGCTTTGTTGGATATTCACCAAAAGATGGGGTTCCATCAAATCCATTTCTATTGTTACAAGAAATCAGTAGGTAGAGTCGTGAGCATCATGACCAAAAACGATACCGCTGGCCAACATGTTATACATTTTTTCATGACTCTAGGAGAGGTCTCATCAGTTTTTCCCACTGCATGTGGCTCGTTTGATCGACTGCCCGAGGACACGTCTATTCTGGCCCAAAACTGTTCTCTTTGGGGTAAAATAAACAGCACTACCATTCAAGT
Source organism: Actinia tenebrosa (assembly GCF_029948245.1). Taxonomy (NCBI): domain Eukaryota; kingdom Metazoa; phylum Cnidaria; class Anthozoa; order Actiniaria; family Actiniidae; genus Actinia; species Actinia tenebrosa. Next base: position 5,530,772 of record NW_028292570.1, read on the forward strand.
CGACACATGGGGTTCACATGACCATAGATGGAAAAGACGTCTTAGTAATTATCCATTTGGAATTGAAGGCAGCATGAAATTTTCATCACATAACAACGGTAGTTGCGATGATATCGGAGAACCAATGAATATAAATGATACCTGGCAGATTTCAGTTCGCTAAAATCAATTTCTATGACGTCAGTCAGTATATAATATATATAATCATGTTCACTCTTTTACTTTACTTGATAATGATGGCAAGACGTCATCGAAACGTCGTAACTTTTTGTCCCCTAATTTTTAAATTATATTTCTAAAGT
>NW_028292570.1:5536073-5547795 GCF_029948245.1 Actinia tenebrosa
GACAAAATTGGAAGAGGCCGATAGGCTGAGTCCAATTTGGCAGTCAGAGGAATTCTTTGAATTCAATTATTTCCAAATTGGACAGACATGTAGTCCTATTGCAGATTAATTATATCATCCCAAACTATACAAGACTGATTCCATGAGTCATAGTTTTCGTTCGAAAGAATGCGAATGGAAACATCCAAATAAATCTTTAATTGGACAGGAAAGAGAATTTGAAAATAATACAATATTCGCTTATATATGGAGAGATAACTAGCTAAAAACTAGTGTGAGCTACGTCGGTGTTTCTAATGAACAGATAATCTGACTTAGATTGATTTATTTCATTCCAGATTACCTAGTACATTATAATTTAATTTAATTTTAAACTATATTTTAAACTGATTGTATTCAAATAAAGTTGGTGTTGTTGTTCTTGTTGTTGTTAATGATAAAAGAGTAAATTATATACCGTGAAAAGATGAAAAAACTTGCGTTTCGGACGTTAGTCCTTCGTCGGAGTGAACGTTTTTCTTTTACTCCGACGAAGGACTAGCGTCCGAAACGTCAGTAAGTTTTTTCATCTTTTCACGGTGTATAATTTACCCTTTTATCATTACTGCTTGATATTATGTACTTATTGACTGAGTGGGAGGGCCGTACGGGAAAATATTTGGCTCGAGGTCATGTCGTACGGAGCGAGCGCAGCGAGGTCCGTACAAATGACCGAGAGCCAAATATTTTCCCGTACGGCCCGACCTAACTCAGTCAATGAGCATTTTATCATATGAGCCTCACGAAAATAAAAATAATAAAGAAAAAGAAAGCGCGCGGATTCGAGCAGGGCCGGACGGGTTTTTCCGGCCCGCTTACGTCAACCCGTCCGGCCCCCATCACGTGACTTTTTCCAATGGTTTTATTAGAGCGCGCGAGCAGGGCCGTACGGGTCATATGATAAATGGGATTATAGAGTGATGATACAATTAAGTGGGTAATTAGGCGTATAGAAACCTACATTTTTGCAAGTTATCCTAAATAGGTTTTTTATACTGATATCGAGGGTTTTTATTGGGAATTAGGCAGTTTAGTTTCTCATTTTATTTTAGCCATCTGTTTTAGTGTTTCCTACTGATCTCCATAGTACTTTAAACCCATTATTTTACCCGGTCGAAATAATGGTACCCAGAGTCTCATTGAAAAACTTTAATTAACAAAGACGCGTAGAGTCATTTGCTATTGTTTGCAATGTACAAAAGAGAAGCAAAATAACTGCGATTAGACATTCGACGCTGGGCTCGAAAAAATACGGCCGCTTTCACCCGTAAAATTATAAGTCTGTAATACACATTTAGCAATGTTATAACCTCTATATATTAAGAAAAAAATTTATATTACTGTATTTATACATAAGCAAAACTGGTGTAAATATTTCACTGTATCGAAAGTAAAGACTGACATTTTTATTTGATATTACTATATTGTTATACAGTGAAACCCTGCGTAAAAAACCTAGATTTTAAGAACCTGTTAGGCTAGTGTTTTCCATTTAGACTCCTTTTACATAAGAATCTGTTTTAGGCTAAAATTTCAAAGCGGGTTCTTATTTTATCAAATAAAGTCAAAACTAAAAATTTAGAAATAAAATGAAATAGGCTCTACAAAGTAAATTACATACAGAGTAGCTTAAAGTACATATAGGGTTCGTATTTGCTTAGAATGCAGCCCTTTGGGAAGCTTTATGCATAATTTATATGAACAATAGACCACACGTAGCAAAAACAAGTCGCTTTTTTCTTAAGAAAATGAGAACCTGCTTACGAACCTGAAAGCCTAATTTTGCAGTAAACACAAAATATATAAGAACCTTTTTCGGTTAACGTGGAAAAATCTTGGTTTATTGATACGCGGGTTTTTACTGTATACTAAAACAATTATTTTGATCAACCTAGGGGGCTTTGCAATCAAAATTTAAAAAATCTCTAATTAAATCATATTCTTTATTCTTTATTTTTATGTGACAAAGCTTTTGCAATTAGTATATGTAATAGGACTCCATGCTGTCCAATCAAGAAATAATTGGACGAGGAAAATTCCGAGGACTTCCAAAATTGGATGAGGCCGTAGGCCGAGTCCAATTTGGCAGTCAGAGGAAATATTCGAGTCTAATTATTTCTTGATTGGGGAGCATGAAACCCCATTACCTATTAATTATATAGCTGCCTAATTAATCCCATATCAACAAGACCTGTCCAATTAAGAAAATAATTGGACAGTTACCTATATGGGATTAATGAGAAGCTGTATAATTAGGTGTATATATCAGATGTGTCCAATTACTTATTAATTGTGCTTGGACTTGTTGTAATTTCTCGTCTATTTGAACATTTTATAGTTTGAAGATCTTGTAATTATCATTTTAATCCCTTATGTATATTTAACAAACGCTCATAGATGTCCAGCTTCTGTCCTCTGATTGATCATAAATGACGTCTGACGTTTTTCTTTTTCTTTAGGAGAAACGTGTAAGGAGTCAGAGTTTATGGAAGAAAAGCCTGGCAGCTACCTCCAAAGTCACGTCAAAGAAACCTTTCAAACGGAAACAGCCTCACTATGCCGAATCATGTGCTACCTTGATGGCGTATGCATGTCCTATAACTATAACCAAACATCCGGTCATTGCGAAATCAATGATTCTGACCACCTTCAGTATCCCGAGGACCTGGTCAACAAAACTGGATATACGTATGTTGGAACAAAGGTAACTCTTCCACAATGTATTATGCTATCAATTGAACTAATTTGCTAGGGGGAAAGAAATTTGTTGAGCATCGTTTTGTATAAATATATTTACCATATTTAATGATGTGACTCTATATGGATTGATTATTTTACTGTCTTGCTTTTGCGAGTTTCAAATCATTTTGTCCCTTTTAAAGTATCTATGAGATGAGCCACCTCTTTCTTCGAATACAGATGTTTTAGGAGAAGGCGTAAATCAGTTTATTAATAATAATAATATTAATAATAATAATAATATTAATAATAATAATAATAATATTAATAATAATAATAATAATATTAATAATAATAATAATAATATTAATAATAATAATAATAATAATAATAATAATGAAAACTTTATTTTTAACATTTTTAACATATTTACAGCAATTGTAAATCACTCTACATAAAGGCAATTTACAATTGGCTACTCGAATATGACTTTACGAACACTTGAAAATTTACAAAACTATAAATCTTTATCAATTCAGGATTATCCCATTCTTTGTTACGACAACAAAAATGTAATAATAATAATAATAATAATAATAGTCTTTACTTCATTAAAAAACATACGTCCTAGGTTACAATAAAATATAAGAATATAAATAATTAGAGTTAGAATAAAATACTATAGTAAAACCTATCTATATGATAAAATAATAAATGATAATATCAATAGAACTGTATTCTAAAAGAATAATTGCATGCACCTATTTGAAAAGACACCTATTTACAAAACAATTCATAAATCTTACGGTTTTAACTTTAGGTAGTACAAATTCATGATTTCTCTTTCTGAGACTGCGTGTTTTCTTTGGAGGTAAAAGGTCCTTGAGTGGATGTTTGGGTGTATTGATCAAGTCAGTCCACATCTTATCTTATCTTCGCTCTCGAGAGTTTTCTCTCCAATTGATGATTTTACAACTTATTTCTTCCTGGTTTCTGATTTATATATTATACACAACTTTATTCTTCATGGCTTCGCTATCGTATTCAAGAACTACGCTGCTATCTCTTTGAAAAAGAGTGTGTGCGCGTCTTTCAGAAATAGAGTTTAAAAGTTCGATCCTGTAAATACCCTTAATAAGGGGCTGGTAATAAGGAGCACTGATAGTTTGAGGGGGTAAAGGGAGCACCTTGGAACACTTTATATAGTAGTCGGGAGATTTGGGCCGTCACTCCCGGCGCTATGGAAGTAACATAAATTACTTTTAACCTTCTACCTTTTAAGGTCAAATTTTTTCTCCTTTTTGAATACACTACTTGTTAACGTGTTTAGTTGCTGTTCTGTTCTCTCGTTTGGCACAAGTGTTCTCAACACGAATCTCAACATGTGTTTCACTTAAATTAATGAGTGATCTTTTTGTTTTCTAGCAGTGGTTGTTAGTTGGTAGGTAGGTTAATTTGTTTAGGTTAGTTATGTATTTGGCTTGCTGCATGATTTTATGTCCTGCAGATTGGCTAATTGTGTAGTGCTTTTTAGTATACTACATTCTAGTTTATTGAAGGACATTATTTTCATTTTCTCTAGAATGTCTGCGCAAGTAAGCCTTGCCCTGCAATGCATATCTGCCAGACGGGTGTAAATTCAAGGGAATACACATGCATTAATATAGGTGAGTGAGCTAGAAAAAAGATTATCCACAACAATAAAAACAACAGCAACAAAACAACAACAACAAAGACAATAACAACAATAACAACAAATATATTAAAAACAATAACAGTTAGAGTGAAGGCATTTAACCCGTGCAATAGATATTAGACTAATACACATTGGTAGACCTTAATTCCATTGTTTTCTTTTGTGTCTATTTGACTATTACACGTTGACTAGTATTTTTTTTTTTGCTTCACGGGTTTAAATGTCTTCACTCTATCTTTCTGAGTAAAATTAAAATCAAAATAAGCACCAAAATTCAGTGTATTCTTATTCTCTATATTTCTTATACTTTCGTTTCATTCAATTTAATAGCTGCCTTGGGTAGCAAAGAACGCCCTGCCAAGTCTTGTTTACACATTTTGGCCAATGGCTTTTCAAAAGGATCTGGTGTTTACGTACTCGATCCGACCAACACAGGGAACCCAATCGAAGCATACTGTGACATGACAACTGATGGAGGTAAAGGACTTGATTCAGTAAACTATTGATTAATACTTAGATCTTATTAACCGAGCGGGAGGTCTGTACGGCATAATCTTGACCGAGGTCGGAATGTACAGACCGAGCGCAGCGAGGTCTGTACCCGACCGAGGTCAAGATTATCCCGTACAGACCGACAAAGCTCGGTTGATAAGAGTTTTATTATATGACCACTTTTCATTGAAAAGGACAAATTTCATTTGCGCCTTTTTTATTTATAACAAACCATTTTTGGAAGCGCGCGTGTATATTACACTCAAATGGCTTCCCAGTGATTTTACTAAAATACCAGTTATAAACCAGTTTGACAAGAAGTGCGAAGGCAAGTTATTAAATAGAACTTACAGATATTAGAAGGCAAAATCTACTCAAAAGGGATATTCTTTAAACTCAATCCCAAAGAGGAGGCAATCAAAGCAAGCATAAATGTTCAATGTTATCTTAAAACACTAAGAATCAAGCTCGTCGTGATTTTGAGGCTGTGCAGACTTTTGGCAAAAGACATTCACATTGAACGTGCAACCTTCAAACTTCTCGATATTTGCTCCAGCAAAGATGGCTTGTGGCTGAAATTTTTATTCTGCACCAGTAGGGAAGTTGAAGTATTCAGAGTCTGAACGGCGGTTACTATAGATGAAGAGGTCGAAGGAGCTGAACCATTGCTCAGGATGGCTGACATTGCTCTTTGGTTCTGGAGGGACGCTGATTTATAACTATCGAGGCTTTTTCAGATTCTTATGACCGCTTAGTTGTGCCACGTAGTTAGCTTCCACATTTGCATCAAGGAGCCTGCCGATGCTAGTTTTACGTACAGCATGGTTGGTCAGTTTTCTCTTGAGGCCCTTGCTGATTCTCCTTACCAAGAACCGCTGTGTTGATTCTTTCAAGAACTTTCCAATTCATTCTTACCGAGAGGTCTATTCAAATACCAAACTTTATCCTCTGGTACCGGTTTTCGTTTGTGGTTGATGGCCAGATAAAAGGAGCATCAGACATTAACATAGACTCTGATCGATGGCTCCTAAATTGCCTTGTAAACTCAACAGGACATCTCGATTTGTTGACATTGGCATATGCTTTTGGATTGTAAAGCTCTTCGGTGCCCTCCTTCTTGGCCTGTTCGTGTCTTGCTACCTTTTTCTGTTTTCCACACCAGACATTCAGCTCTTGTTTCTGGGTCATTTTCAAGGCTCACGTCTCCCCAGCTCAACTTCCGGGCTCTCATCTCTAGCTCTCCAACCAAAATCATAGGGAAAGGAACCACCACAGAGCCTTTTTGCAGTGCCTTTGGTTCTTCAACACTGAACTGCCCCGCCTCTCAAACAGTGTGTTTACCTCGGTTGCCGTCAGCTCTCTCGTTGCGTTGGAAGACTGCCTTTTCCTTTGCTAGTGAGATCCTTTCGTTTGGCAGCAATGACGCTTCTGGCCTGGAAAACTCGTTATCCTATGAGAATATTATACGAAGAACCTTTTTCCTGAAGATAACGTTGGAAACTTCATCTTTGTTGGTTGTTGTTATTGTTGTTGTTGCCGTTTTGCGACTCAAACACTGCTGTCGCATGGCTAAATCCAAGTCGTCCTCCAGATCTTCAGGGGTAATAAAACTCAGGTTGTCATCCATGCTGAAGTAGGACGAATAAAACGGATCTACTTTTTTAGTTTTCAATCTCAATGTATCGATTTGAAAAACAAATGTTTTCGCCCGTAAGACCGTAATTAATATGCGATCTGACCGGTTAATACCGGAGAATCTAGACCAGTCCGGCGATGCGATCTATCCAATCAGATTGCTCGATTTTCTAGTGTCCAGGCTCTAAGATTCACGGTCATATATAAATTATTAAACTAATACACCTTTTGCTGTTCATTAAGAGAAAATGTACATTCATTTGTGCCCATAGTTGTATCAATAACGTGTAATGTACTTTCATCAACACCACAAGTAACATCATTAGCGCAGATCACTTTTCAATAACGATATTTGAATAGCGTGTACATTCATAGGCATCAATGGACAATCAATAGCGCGTTTGTACATTCATATGCGCGGATTGTATTTTCTCTTGTGCGCGAAATTCAACTTCAATAACACCAAATGACAAAACAATTGCATTTATGGACAATCATTTACCCAAAGTGAAAATCATTAGTGCTATTAGCATAATCATTGACAATCTATAATGCGTTTGGACAATCATGAGGGTCAATGTTATATTCTATAGCGTGGTTCGACAAACATTTGCATGGTTCGAATGAACAATAAGAGAAATAAAACAATCATTAGCGATTTTTGTTTTATCACTTTAAAAACGTATAAAAAAACTCAGGTAACTGCCTCCATAATAGCGGCTGCGTAGGAGAATAGCAGTTAGCTCACTTAAAGCAGGCAATCAAAGCCGACCCTCAGCCGTCCAGAGATCCACAAACATACGAACGATCGGGCTGAGGCAAGACGACAAGGGATTGCTCTAGGTCACTACTAGAACGCAGTGCTAATGGAAGGGATCCAGAGAACGAGAATGTGGCAAACTATCACTATCGCTAAATGTGGTCAGTGATTCAGTTATATGCAAACGTTTATTTGCCACGATGTATAAATGGCCGAAGAATAAGGCTAAAATAGATAAAAAATCGCTAATGACTGTTTTATTTTCTCTTATTGTTCATTCGAACCATGCAAATGTTTGTCGAACCACGCCTATAGATATAACATTGACCCTCATGATTGTCCAAACGCCTTATAGATGTCAATGATTATGCTAATAGCACTAATGACTTTTCACTTTTGGGTAAATGATTGTCCTATAATGCAATTGTTTGTCATTTGGTGTTATTGAAGTTGAATTTCGCGCACAAGAAAATACAATCCGCGCATATGAATGTAACAAACGCGCTATTTGATTGTCCATTGATGCCTATGAATGTACACGCATATTCAAATATCGTTATTGAACAGTTGATCCGCGCTAATGATGTTACTTGTGGTGTGATTTATGATGAAAGTACATTACACGTTATTGATACAAACTATTGGCACAAAATGAGGTACATTTTCTAACTGAACAGCAAAAGGTAATACACTTAAACTGTGGCATATTTATAGGTGGCTGGACAAAAAATCAAACGATCTATTGGAAAAACCAGTCTTTTCCTGAAATCCAAGCTGCCCACACTATCGTATTCATTAGCCAGTACAACAACAACGAGAAAAAGTAGTCAACGTTCAAAAGATTTGTTGGGATCATTCACAATAAAATGGGTGGTTCCATCAAAATCCATTCTATTGTTACAAGACAATCAGTCGGTAGAGCGTGAAGCATCATGACCAAGAAAAAAAAAACGGACACCGCTGGCCCAAGCGGTTATACGATTTTTTCACGGACTCTACGAAAGGTCTCACATTTCCCACTGCAGTGGATCGTTTGATCGACTGCCGAGGGGACACCGTTCTATTCTGGCCCACAAAACTGTTCTCTTTGGGGTAAAATAAACAGCATACCTTCAAGCAACAGATGGGGTTAAGACGGTTACCGCCCATGAGCACCGAAGTATTAATAATACCCATTTGGCATTGAGGGGGACCAATAGCATTTATTTCATTGTTATAGAAATGGTCCATCTACTGAGGGCGCGTTGTGTGAGATAGTGGAGTCCATTGAAAAATAAACGACACCTGCTTGGCAAATTGCAGTCGTTAAAGGTCAGGTGGAAAAAACGATGCGCGTTCATCAGTTTATTCAGCCACACTCTTGAAACATACCTCGTGAAATCAAGTTTCGACATTTATCGATTCGCTTAAAAACATTTGTGTAAACTTCACATGATCCTTAGGCTAAGGCTGTTTGTGGACTAATTACTTGTACTGTATTTTTTAGGTTTTTTTATTTTGCAACGCATTGCTTCCTTAGGTATTAAAAAGGTTTTTAACGATGTAATTCTTTTGGGAGAGAGAGAGATGATAACTCTTGGCTCTCTTAGTGTTCTTTTAGTGTTAATAGTCGTTTCCTTTATGAGCGTGCGGGTAAGCTATCTGATCTTGCTGGCTTAAAATATTGATGAAATTTTATCAGGATTTCGTTTCACCCTCGTGGTCTTCTATCTATTGCACGTGACTCCTATATCCCGTGAACACTTGCTTTCACTTTACCTAACCTGACTATGTCCTTCACAGTCACTTTTCTCATTTTTTTTCGGGTAATACCGCTGTGTTTCTATTACTAAAGACTTGTCTGAACAGGCTTACCCCTTACCTTAAGAACAACATCATAGTTTCCCAAACAGTCAACTGTTATTAGATGGGCAACCCTGAACATATCCGCATGTTTTGAATCCCACGGACTTTTAATGGTATGTAGAAATAGCTTACCTATAGGCCTTTTCCGAATCTTCGCTTGCATGATCCGAAACAATGGCTTCAGTTGAGGTGAACGTGATGAATAAATTAGATAAAGTAAATCGCGACATCATAACCATTATTGGGTCAGTCACGCGAATATAGGGAAAGGTTCTATTGGGCTTCCCTCAGCTGATAAATAAAAAGTTTTTGAATCTCATATCTGCTTCCACCATGGTAGTTAATGATGACAACCTGCTGTCAGCCAGAAAAAAATCTATTGAAAACCTGTGATTCAGATGATGACTAGTGCAACCCAGCAATAGAGAGGCTAAGCTGGTTGCAAATTAGTTTGGGCTTCCAAAAACAGTGGCATGCATCGAATCCGAAAACTGTTGATTAAGGTTGAGTTTAACTGGAACAGAGAAAAAAACTCCTCCAAGCACAGGAGACAACCAACAGCAACTTACTCACATACGGAACTCGGGGTCGGCATTGTTGAGCTTTTGTATCGAACCTACTCCTACTTTCCAGTTTTAAGTAGTTTCAAAGGATATTCAAGTTTAAATTTGGAGCCTGACTGAAATTTTTGTGAGGGTGCGGATTGTATGGAAAGTCATTAAATTAACAAAGATTAAGGACAACTGATCAGTATGGACTCAATTAAAGGCACTAATTGTATAGAATCTCTACAAAACGATATACGATGAATAGAACGTATGAATATAAATTATTAACCTAGATGTAGCTAGTTCAACTGGTAACATTATCTTTAAATTAAATTATGAATTATTAAATGGGTACAATCCTGATCAGAGAGTACCTAATAACCAAGTTCTGCCAGGATAAAAGTCATATGAAATATATGCAGAAATAATATCAAACGCTCCGCGTAAAATGAGTATCGAGATTCTACTATAAGTACCGATCGGAAGATAGCCCGCCAAAAAAACACGGTGCACAATGGACTTCTTCCAACCGCACTGCGGCGTCATGTTGAGATCGCAAGTCATTACGATCCCTGGGCGAGAATGTTAAAGCTTTATAAAAACACAGTAATGCCCTAGATTGATATTTACAGTCACACCAAAAGAAAATAAAACAAGGAGAGAATTATAAAAACAAAGACGGTATCGGACATCTTACTAAAAAGACCAAAAACACAAGCTCTATACTTAATCCTTCCTCTTTGTTTATTTTGCCCTGGGCAAGATGACCGCAGTTATTCGAAGAGTCCATTTACCTTGAATAGGAGAAAAACTGATACAAAAAGTATTTGCGATTGATTCGCAAATACAGGTTTATATTGACGCGTTGGAAAAAGATATATCCCGTATTGGGTCTTCGTTGCTTCGCAACTACAACAATAGAGGAATGATTTTCTCCCAACTAGCTGAAAATAAACCCTTTATTGCCTATTGGCATGCTCAAATTTCGCAATGGCTTACAAAAACGATAGTATCGTTGCTGCCCCCTGTGTAGCCACGTCGATGGGGTTGTAACAACTTCGATTTCAAATGCTGTGAACCAAACGAGACTAGTTCTAAATATAGTACTGATCGTAGTGTAAGTAAATATACCTTTTTAGATAGGAATAAACACGACAACTCGAAAACTTATGTTATCATGTATTATTTAAAGTTTTTAGGCCCATCCAGTTGCTGACATTGTACAGCAATTTTACAGCAAGACTTTAAAGAGGATGATTAGTAAGCTTAGGCCACGACACGAGGGGAAGTCTAGGGGCGTACCAAGAAAATCCCTCTTCAAGTCGAAAGGCAGTGATGAAAAAATTAAAAGCTAAAACAGTAAAAACAAAACCAAAAAAAACCAAAAGGTGTAATCGTGAAATTCTCTTATTCCTTCCGCGGGGAATACCTACATATTTACATTCTTCTAGAACGTAATGGGGTTCCGTGTTGAAATACTCTGGTCATAGCGAGATAGAGACGGAGTGGGAGCACCACGGAAAGAGGAGGATTCAGTAGCTGTACACAGTCGAACACCAGGTCACAGACGAGGTAGTGTCACCCGGGACCCCAATCGCAATCGTTGTGTTGTTGAAAAACACATTGCTTTTTTTTTTTTTTTAAATTTTTTTTAAGGACGCCAAATAAAGAACCAAAAAATGAAACATTGATGGAAACAAATAACAGCCTGTTATCATTGTCCCAGTATAAAAGCAATATTTTGACAAAACGTAAAAAATTATAATAGAAATAGAAAAACGTCGTACACCTACTTGCAAGAGAAACCAAGAAACGTTGTCATAGATATTTTAGAACATTAGCATTTAGTGAGAAAGGAATAAATTAAATACAAAAAAAAAAGTAAGTCAGTGTTTCTTTGTTTTTAATATAATATCCATCCACTAAATCATTAGGTTCTATTTGCTTTCGTACTTATAGTTGTATAGGCTGTCGTTATTCTTCGTTCCAAAGAGTCAATAGCAGCCAGTTGGAAGAATTCGACAAATT